>NC_143053.1:6269285-6425357 GCF_052426305.1 Pelodiscus sinensis
AGCAGCTTTCAAATACCGACGAGGGTGTTATAAGGAGAAGGAAGAAAAATGATTCTCCTTCACCTCTGAGGATAGAACAAGAAGCAATGGGCTTAAATTGCAGCAAGGGAGGTTTAGGTTGGACATCAGGAAAAAGTTTAGGGTGGTGAAACACTGGAATAAATTGCCCAGAGAGGTTGTGGAATCTCCAACACTGGAGCTATTTAAGAGCAGGTGAGACAGACACCTGTCAGGGATGATCTAGCTGGTGCTTGGTCCTGCCATGAGGGCAGGGGACTGGACTCGATGACCTCTCGAGGTCCCTTCCAGCTCTAGAATCTATGATTCTATGATTGCAGGGCATAGATGTTTGCTTAGGCTGGAGCCAGGACTCAGAGTCCCAGAGACAGCGCACCAGCCTACATTCAAATATCTACCCTGCAACGTTCTAGCCCTGAAGGCCTATCCCAGCAAGCTCGAGTTAGCTCATCCAGGCTGGTCATGACATGCTTTTATTGCAGCATAGATCTACCCAGTGTGGCTGTTTGCAAAAGAAGCATGTGAGAGACAGCACCTCTCTACGCTGCAGTCAGAGAGGTGACTGTAACACGTATGGACACACCTGAACTAGCTTTGATCTAGTTTGCTTGGGTAACAAGCGCAATGAAACCATGGCAACGGGGAGAGTTGCCCTATCTGGATCAAAGCTTGCTCAGGTATCTCCCTACATGCTGCATGTCTATAGTCCCCAATCCTCAGGACTTGGACCTTAGTCACAGCAGGACTCGGACTCAGATCCACTCTCCTAGCAGGATCCTAGGACGTCTGACTGAAGAATAGACATGCCTTTAGATGGTGCAGAGACTCTGCTACTGGCCTTGAGCTAACAGAATAATAGGATCACAGAATCTTAGGGCTGAAAGAAACCTCAGGAGTCATCGAGTCCAGCCCCCTGCCCAAAACAGAACCAACCCCAACTCAATCATTCCATCCAGGGCTTTGTCACGCCGAGACTTAAAAACCTCTAGGGATGGAGATTCCACCCCCTTCCTAGGGAACCCATCCCAGCACTTCAACACCCTCTTAGTGAAATAGTTTGTCCTAATATCCAACTTAGACCACCCCTGAGAAGAGCCTCTCTCCATCTCTTTGGAACCTCCCTTCAGGAAGTTGAAGGCTGCTATCAAAAGGAGTTAGTCCTTCAGCTCAAACAACTTTGTACTTTTAGATTCAGAGGTCCCAGGTATAATGCCTAGAGATGACGTGACCGAAGGGAGAAAGTTCAAATGTCAGCAGCCCATCCCAAAGCAACAGCGGGAAATGAGAACCAAATTTCCCTCGCTAAGACAGAGTCTCAATGACAAGTCAGCCGATGGAACCAGAGAAGATGAAGCTTAAAGCACGGGAGAATTTCTTTAAAAGAAAAAATAAACCCTTCTTGCAACATGATTTAACTTTATGGAAGTGGTAAAAAATGCATGAAATCGTTATAGCCCTTATTAGAGAAATCCATTCACATCCCTTGATTTGAACTTCCCCTTTTTCAGTTAGTCCACCTCCCTGCCTTTGAGACAGCTGAACTTTCCCCAGTTATCTGCCTCATCAGAGGACCTAATCAAACATAATTATCTGCAAATTTGAAACAAAAAAAGAAGGGAATAATTATAATCAGAGCCGTTCGCTCACAGTCGCCAGTCCCCGATTTTATTTTTCCTGCTTGGCTAATGCAACAGAAGCCTTTGGAAATGAACGTGCCTGTAGGCACAGCCTTGAATCCTTAACATCCCTCTACTGGCTGGCACTGGCAGATTGTCCTGCATCCTCTAGAGAAAGTAGGAATGCTAAGGGTTTGTCTACGCTGCACTGGATATGTGAGTCTGTAGGTGCTGGGCTCTGACGCATCCACATTGCATTGCAAACCAGGGCTGAGCATTGCTGGCCCCAGGTCGCAGAGCCATGCTGGCCCATCCATGCGGCTTGTCCACATTGCAAAACAACAGGTCTTGGACCTCTGTCAAAGCAGGACACGGGCTTAGACCCACCTCCCTTAGCACGATCCTAGGAGCCCAGTCCTACCTGCTGGCTGACCCAAGTCAGACTGATTTGTATGCAGAGGGAAAGGCAGCTTCAGCTCACACCTGAATCAGAGCTGAGGCTTTGTGTGTGTGTAGACAGGACTGGGTGTCCAAAGACAATTCTAGTCTCTACGTGGCTCTACCCTTCTGGAATTCTATCCACTGGGCTAGTAACCAGGTCTTGCTCTGTTTGTCATTATTGCTGGGCATTTCTTACCTGTAAATCTCAAAGCGCTTTACAAAGGAAGGGGAACTTTTACAGAGGGGGAAACTGAGTCACAGAAAGGCAAGACTGTCTAAGACCACTCGGTAAGGCAATGATGCCACCAACAGCAGAATGCCTTCTAGCTGCAGTCTCTCTCCATTGGGCCAGGCCATTGCAAAGTGGTTGTTGCTACACTGGAGCCTTTAAAGATCGTGTTCTGGCAAACCTCTCAGAGACTATCCCTTTGCCTTGTTTTTTCAGGTGCACCCCAGTGTGGTTTAAGTGTCTCCCAAAAATGCCCCTCGGAAGTGCGCCCAGAAATGTGCTCATGCATGTGTGAAAGATGGACATGCAGGCCAGGCTGTGAATATGTGCACTTTGCACGCTCTGGTGGCACGTTTCCTGGGCATGTTTGCACACGGTGACTCAGGCGCTGTCTTTGAACAAGTCCCCCCGCCTGTGTCTGAAACCCCTTCCTCAGTGGCTGTGAGAGGAGGCCGGATCGCTCACCCGCATGCACTGGAATGCCTCACTTACTATTGCAGGCTTTTCGGTTGCACAGTCTCCCTTCCTCCAGCACGCCTTCGCAGATCAGGCCTTCCTCGGGCACGGGCTGGCAGGTTCGGGTGCGCGTCTGGAGACCGCCCCCGCAGTCTCGAGTGCAGTCTCCCCAAGCCGACCAAGGGTTCCAGCCACCTGAGCAAAACCCAGAAAAGGCCCCGTCAGCGTGAGCATTCCAGGGCAGTGGGGATGGAGCAGCAGAACAGGGAGAGAAGTAAAGAATTCTGCAGCTGTCCCTAAAGGCCACCAAGTAGCATTCTAATGCACGGGGCAAAGGATAGCTTGGTGGTTTAAGCATTGGCCTACTAAATCCAGAGTTATAAGTTCAATCCTTGTGGAGACCACTTAGGGATTTGGGGCAAAAATTTGTCAGGGATGGTACTTGGTCCTGCTTTGAAAGCAGAGAACTGGACTTGATGACCTTCCAAGGTCTGTTCTAGAAGATAGGCAATCTCCATTAATTTTAATTTCTTTTTAAATTTTGTAGCAAGATGAGGGCCTGAAACTTAAGCCCAAGTATTGCAGGCCTGGTGTGAGGCCTAGGACCAGGAGTCAAGACTTTGCTCAGATCAAACAAAATCAATTTGTGAGCAGGAAGCCAGCATAGAGTACATCTAGACTACACGCTTCTTTCGAAAGAAGCAATCCGGATGCTCTCTTTTGAAAAGAGGCATTCTTCCTTGTAAAATGAGGTTTACCACTGTCGAAAAAACTGCCACGTTCTTTCGATTTAATTTTGAAAGAACGTGGCGGCAGTCTAGACGCAGGCCACTTTTTTTGAAAAAACCCTGTAGTCTAGACATAGCCGTAGTGAACAAGATTAAACATAAATAAGATGGAGGGTCTCAAACAAACAAGGGTGTCGGGGACAGATTGTAAGAACATTTCAGGGGGACAATAATAGGAGGTTTCATTGAGAGATGACTTGGTGCCAACCTTTTCCCCAGCAGACCAACCCAGCTTCATGACCAGGTCTAACCTAATGGCATGAGCGATGGAGATCAACCCCTCCTTGTAGGAGGTAAGGGGAGGTAACTAAGCAACCAGAGATGGCATCAGGAGTGAGCGTAACTTGTTTGGACCTGTGTATAAAAGGGAACCCCGAAGAGTTGTCTGTGTCTGGCCGAGGGGGCAAGAGGGAAGTCCATGCTATTGACTGAGTCGGTCTATTGTCACAGAGGACATAGTGACTCAGCGACAGGTCTGTCTGCTGAGAACTATCACTGTACTTCTCCTGACAGTAAGCCTGGCCTGGGGCCTTCGATCCTTATCTGATTCTGTGGTCTTTGGAGGCTCTCTCGAAGGCTGTCGCGTTGACTAATTGCGCAGGGTTAACATGGTAGACAGGGGAGCACATATTCGCACACATACACACACAGAAGAACGTTTAACAACATTGACAGAGCAGAAGACCTGTCAGAACACCACATCAATGAACCCTGACTGCTACACCCATTGCTAAAGCAGGGTTAGAAGGGGAGTAGGGCATATGAAGGGGGTCTCACACGTGGGGGGGAGGGCTGTAGCTGCACTGCCCTTGCTAAAAGCAGGGGGAGACCCCCCACACACACACACCCCTCCTTGATTAGTATCATGAGGAGAACTCCCTGTCCAGGTGGTGCTGCTTTCTCTCTAATTACAGGAAGCTGGCACAGGTTGGCTTGGCGTCAGCTGGGGAAAAAGCCTAGCGACTGGACCGCAATCAGGGATGCAGATAATGAGCTCGTTTGCTTAATTTAGATTTTTTAAAAAATCAAATACAGGAACTTCACTTTTAAAAAAAAATTCTTCCAAGGCCCTATAGAAAGCAGAGAAGCAGACGAGCCTCTGAGTCCGCCGGCCTGTTGTCCCACAAGCCGCTGCGGGAGTCTTGCCTTCACGGTTGTAATTTACACAGCCATGGCACAGACAGTGCCCAGCTGAGCTCAGGGCTGCATTAGGCTGGGTGCTGTCCAGAGACAGGCGACTTCTGAACTTACATCCTGAACGGACGAGGCAGCAGGCAAAGAGGGAGAGAACAGGACTATATTATTAGGCTGTTTACAGCGGGGAAAATGATGCATGGAGAGATTAAGTGATGGACTCAGCATCATACAGCGACACCATGGCACACCCCCGCCGTCTGAATCTCGGGGCCTATTTTCCCAGGCTTTGTCCATGCTCGCTTGAAGTCTTCCGGGAAGGGGCTTAGGTGCCCTGTTTGGGAGACTCTTCTGCAGGCTAACTCGTTGCTGATATTCAGGGAAGATTTTCTTGTTCTATTCCAAACAACCCCTCCCCCCTTCGCACACTTGCACAGGAATTAGCACGTCCCTGTTCACTAACACACACCCGCCACAACATGTATTTGCAGAGGGGTAGCTGTGTACTCCTCCCTACCTGCAAATAAATAAATAAAATAAAAAGAATCCTGTGGTATCTTCAAAACTAACAGATTTATTAGGGCACGAGGAGATTTACCCAGCATTACCTGGGTCCTTCAGGAGGAGGGTTCAGGAGCGAGGGTAGAGTCCTGGGGTTATGGGGAGCAATGCAGGAAGCTGGGGTTGGGGGGGCTGCGAAAGTGAGAATTAGGGAGTGAGGAGGGGCTCAGGGTGGGGGGGTGGTCTGTGACGGACTGGGCCAGGTCTGGGCGCAGCTGAGGGTCTCCACTCAGGGCGAACTGCTCAAATTTGGGGCTCCTTACAGCCCCCAGACTGGAGACCTTCCCAGATAGGCCACAAACCAGACCCACAGAGAGCTTCAGCTGCCTGCTTGAAGCGTCACAAGCAAAACCCCCCTGAGACCCCAGAAATATCCATGCCCCAGATGGCCCCGGGCCTCATACACCGGTGGGGGGGTCTTAGAACCCGATCCCACCTACCCCGAACAAGTTCTGTCCGGTTCCAAGAAACCAGCCACAGATCCCAGGTCAATTTACACTCTGGGTCTTACCCGCAAATCACGCTGAGCCAGTCCTTTAGAATCTACCATCTAAAGGTTTATTGCTACAAGAAAGAAAAGCCTGAGAGTAAGGTTGCTAAAGTATCATACATTACATGCATCGAATCTCCCAGTTCTCGATGCAGGCTCTAGTGGAGATGTTACAGCTGCTGGCTTAAAAGTCCTTGTGGCACATCCTATGTCAGGATAGGTCCACAGTTCTTCCTGGCTCGTGATTCCCTGCGAGGCAGCATCTGGGGTCAGAAGCAGATCTGAAGACCCACCTGGAGTCGACCACATGGCCTATTTATCCCTCCTTCCTGGTCTCTTCCAAGCTGGCTAGAGTCACATGGTCTCTGACTAGGCACCTAGATTCCTTCATAGGTGGGTCTTCGGTACTTAAGGGACCTATTGTCCCTGGAACCTTGCTAATTAGCATGTCCATAGGGCGAGCTCATTGCTCAACCACATACAGAGAAAGATTTTGTATCCACACAAAGTACATGCTTATAACTTCACACGCAGACATTACATAATTACATGAATAGCATATATGGAATCAGAAGAAAGTGAGCTTCTATTGACCCCTCACATGGCTCCCTTTGTGCCACTTTTGGGCCCAACACCCCCGCCCCCAAGGGTGCAGCAGTGATCTGGCTGCTTCCCTAAAATTCAGTAAGGTGACAGGGTCCCATTCAGTTTGGGCCTTTTCTTCACTCCCCACCCAATCCCTCCTGGTCACCTGGGGCATTTTATGTCCCCTCAGATCTCTCGCTCTGGCTACAAGGGCACTTTCTCTTCCCCCAGCACTCCTCCTGGCTGCCAGAGGGATTTCCCTCTCTTCCCCCCGTGATGGACCTGCAGACAGACACAGACACACAGATGCACTCTAGCTAGGTGCCACAGATCTCCTCATTTTTAACATGTATTTTGTTCTTATTTCCTAAGTCACTCCTTCCAGCCCTTAATCTGTAGTCTCCCATGTGCTCCCAGCATGCCTACAGCTGTACACAACACACAACAGCCCATCCCTCCCCCAAGCTGCTCACCTTCCAAACGAGAGCAATAGTTTTAGTCACCCTCTCTGACCTCTCTCCAGTTTTTCTACCTCGGTGCATTACAATTGTGTTTAGATTTGTACCAGGGATTCTTTCATTCAGGGCCTGATTGAAATTGATGGGAATCTTTCACTTTGGCTCAATGGGCTTCAAATCAGGAATTCTAACAATGCATAATCACTGTTTTGCTGTTCCTCCGTAAATAGGACTCCCAGGGTCACCTGTGCTCTGAATTGCAGCAATCATGGCAAATAATGCTAGCAGAGAACAATCAACATGGCAAATGTTGGCTATGTTGCTTAATGTGTTGTTGGAAAGTATTCAGGTACGAGAGTGATGAGTGCAGTAGGGGAATCTATATAGCACAGGATGCAATGCCAGGATAATGATAGTGTAAGCAGCGGGACAGGTAGTGTCAGCAGTGGGATAGTGTCAGTAGTGGGATAAATAGCTTGTTACTGGCCCATGGCAGAGAACACCAGTAACAGCCTACTTATCCTACTGCTGACACTATCCCACTTCTGACAATATCCCACTGCTGACACTATCATTTATTTATGACCTTTAAGGAGATTTTCTTTCCTTTGAAAGTAATTTTCTTTGCCAATGTCATTCTTAATGGCATGCCTTAATGGGAAGGCTTGTCTCATCCCTTTCCTGATGGGAGGTGGATTGTGTTTCAGGCATATCACAACCTAATGGCAGAATGTTAGGTCCCTGATGTCTTGCTCAGGCTAATCAATAGAATATCTGTAACCAGACACGTTTAACCAGATAAGGGCTAATAAACAATTCACACACACTATCAGAAAAGGGGCTTTTTTTCCGCCTCCTTTTAAGTCAAAGTGGGGATGGGATGGCAAAGACAGGCAGTGAACAGCCTCTGTTAGGTTAGGGACGTATCTCTCTGAGACACTTTTCAATTGACTGTTAAGCAAAATGCATAATTGCTGTAATGCATTAACAGAGAATTTCATATCGGTGTGTGAACCAAAGTACACAGCTGTCATCCAAACGGATTGCCAATCAAAGGGTCCCCAGCTTAACGATGGGTTATTGAAACAGGCCTGCATTTTACGATGCAATCCATTATGATGGCATTAAAACCCATAAAAACTATAAAGTGAGGCTGGCTTCAATACTCCTGCTTACTCTACTTAATTAATAGAATTTCCCTGGTCTCTAGCCCTGGGAATGAGATTCCTTCGCACTAGCCTCTCCCTTCAGGTGCCTGGCTTCTTAACTCTTTGTGCGCTGCTCAGATAGCTGGGCACAATCAGATAAAATAAGAACTGGCATAAGAACAGAAAAATGGCAGGACTGGGTCAGGACAAAGGTCCATCCAGCCCAGTATCCTGTCTGCTGACAGTGGCGTATGCCAGGTGCTCCTCATTTGATCCCTCTCCTGTTATCCATTTCCAGACAAACAGAGGGTAGGGACACCATTCCTACCCATCCTGACTAATAGCCATTAATGGACCTAACCTCCATGAATCTATCCAGCTCTTTTTTGAACCCTTTTAAAGTCCTAGTCTTCTCAACATCCTCTGGCAAGGAGTTCCACAGGTTGACTGTGCACTGCGTGAAGAAAAACTTCATTTTGTTTGTCTTAAACCTGCAGCCTGTTAATTCCATTTGGTGACCCCTAGTTCTTATATTGTGGGAATAAGTAAATAACTTTTCCTTATTCACTTTTTCCACCCCAGTCATGATTTTATAGTGTGGGATCCGGAGGGCAGTCAAACTGGGCAAGTTCATGCCATTGCTACCACCACTACCACCACCATGGACAGAGGAGGCGGTGGCTGCGGGAGGGGTTGACTCAAGTAGGAATAAGAGATCCTCCGGAAAAGGCTTTATTTTCCGGAGAATCACGTCTAGACTGGCGCTTTTCTCCGGCTTATCTCCAAGCTGGAAAAAAGCGGCAGCCGTGTTAATGCAAATACCGCGGGGGATATTTAAATCTCCCGCGGATTTGCCTATTCCAAAGTGCTACATTAGCATCCCTTTTCCGGAAGGGATGCCAGTGTAGACACAGCCGTAGTGTAGACATACCTCAACTGCATTCTATGATAGGTGTCTTTTAATAGCATGCATACACTGTATTAGACCCAGGAAGAAGTGCTTGTTGCCCAGTATTCCTCCTATCCTTTACAAAATTATTCACTGAAAAAAACTGACCCCCACGGTACTGAACAACTCTCAACAGTTTTTTAGTGCTCGGTTGGCCTACTTCCTCCTGGACCTCTGTCTTTAAATACAGGCAGTCCCCGGGTTACATGGATCCGACTTACATCGGATCCCTACTTACAAACCGGGTGAGGCAACCCCGCACTAGCTGCTTCCCCTCAGCAGACCAGGGAGACGCGAAGCTAGTCCTCCCCCCCCCCCCCAGCAGACCAGGGAGACGCGAAGCTAGCGCTCCCCCCAGCAGACCAGGGAGACGCGAAGCTAGCGCTCCCCTCAGCAGACCAGGGAGACGCAGGGCGGCTTTTCTCAGCAGACACCTCAGCTTGAGAATAAAGGACTGAGGGAAGTGAGGCGTGGGAGAATAAAACTGAGCTCTGGAGAAATGTTTGGCTAGAGTTTCCCCTACACTATGTACCAGTTCCGACTTACATACAAATTCAACTTAAGAACAAACCTACAGTCCCTATCTTGTACGTAACCCGGGGACTGCCTGTAGTAAACATCTTTGGAAAAGCTACGCTAAACTCACAACACCGTGCATGGCCTTTCCCCCAGTGGGAAGATGTCAGTGAACTGAACTAAGTTACCAAATCACTGTTGAACTTTGAGGCAGTTCACATCAGAATCCGGAGAGAAACTTCACAGCTGGCAGCTGTTCCATCTCCCAAAATCCAATCAGTCAATCGTGCCTTTTAATTTAATGACAATTATTTTAATTGGCTACAGACAACAACAGCAAGGAATTAAAGAAACCAAAACAACCCAGTCAGCACAGTGAGACCGTCTTTGTTCACAAGCCATATCCAGTCCCACTTCATTTTGATATTCAGACTCCCACCAGCACCAGCTGTCGCGACTTCCAGATGGTAGGTCTCTTCTGAACGGGGCATCCCAAAATGCTTCGTGTTTTAAAGGTGCAGTAACCACATGCTGCCACTGTAGCGCTTAGAGCTCCATATGTCATCTGTCTTGGCAACTCTTCAGCTCTTCTCACCAGAGTAGAAGAGCACCTCAGAGTCACTAATATATTTTATGTTCACAACACCCCTCGGAGACAGGGAAGTGCTACTGTCCCCATTCTATACCAAATCCGAGACAAAGGACAATTGAAGTGACCAGCCCAAGATCTAGTGGGAAGAACATAAGAGCGGCCATACTGGGTCAGACCAAGGGTCCATCTAGCCCAATGTCCTGTCTTCCAATAGTGGCCAATGTTAGGGGACCCCAAAGGGAATGAACAGAACAGGGAATCATTAAGTAATCCATCTTGTTGCCCATTCCCAGCTTCTGGCAAACAGAGGCCAGGGACACCATTCCTACCCATCCTGGCTAATAGCTATTGATGGGTCTATCCCCCTTTTTTGAACCCTGTTAAAGTCCAGGTCTTCACAACATCCTCTGGCAAGGAGTTCCACAGGTTGACTGCGCGCTGTGCGACAGAAAGCTTCCTTTTGTTTGCCTTTACACCTGCTCTCTATTCATTTAATTTGGCGATGCCCCTAGTTCTTATGTAATGGGAAGAAGTAAATAACTTTTCCTTATTCACTTTTTCCCCACCAGTCATGATTTTATAGACCTCTACCATACCCCCCCTCCCCCTTAGCCTCCTCTTTTCTAAGCTGAAAAGTCTCAGTCTTTTTAATCTCTCTTCATATGGCAGCTGTTCCAAACCCCTATAATAATTTTTGTTGCCCTTTTCTGAACTTTTTCCAATGCCAAGATCTCTTTTTTGAGATGGAGCAACCACATCTGCACACAGTATTGAAGATGTGGGCGTACCATGGCTTTGTACAGAAGCAATACGTTATTCTCTCTCTTATTCTCTATCCCTTTTTAAATAAAATATGCAGTTGAGTCAATTCCTGAACCCAACACCATCCTTCCTTACTAGAGTCATAGACATCAGGGCCAGAGGAGACCCTCATGAGCTCCAGCATCCCGTAGGTCATAGAACCTCTCTCAGGGATCCCAGCATCACGCCCGTAACTTAGGCGTGAGTTAGAGCAGGTCTTGTATAAAGATGTCTCGCCTTGATTTAAAGAACCCAAGGGATGGAGAAACCATCACAACCCGAGGTATGTCGTTCCAGCCGGCAATTACCCTCAGTGTTAACAATGTGCATCTTATTTCTACTCTGCATTAGTTTTGTCTCCACTTCCATCCATTGGAGATTATGCTGCTTTGCAGCTAGAATAAAGAGCTACCCCATTCCAGGAATCTCTTTCCCGTGTAGCTACTTCTAGTGCCCACTTAACCTTCCCTTTGTCAAAAACCAGGAGAAGGGCAGTCAGGCCTAGGGGTCGGAGCAGGAGTTGGGTGCTGGAGCCAATGGGTCAGAGCTGGCGACAGGAATAGTAGCCAGGGGTCAGGGACAAAGTCAGGATGACCCCCAGGAAGTAGAGCTGGACGGATGGGGACAGGGCAAGTGCAAGACTAGGAACAAGGTAGGCACAGGAGAGAATGCAGCTGGGGACACACACACATAGAGCAGCCAGAGATCAGCTGATGCTGATGGGCTTCAGAGGAGACTTGCCATCAAGCCACGCTGCTGTGGTTCAACTGTACCCACGGGGCTGAGACAAGTTTTCACTCCTGACGCATTTCAATAAACCAAACGGTCTGACCTTCTTCAGGCGTGTTTCTCAGACCGTGAATCATGCTCGTCACTCTTTTCTGAACCCTTTCCATTTTGTCAACACCCTTAGTGATCGGTGGACACCAGACCTGGACACAGTATCTAGAAACGGCCTTGCTAACCTATAGCCACTCTTGCGGTAAAATGGCTTGCTGCATGGCTGTGTTGTTGGCGCCAGGATATTAGCGAGACAAGGTGGGCAAGAAGACATCTTTGACTGGGCCAATTTTTGTTTGGGAAAAAGACATGCTTTTGAGCTACACAGAGCTCTTCTTCAGGATCTGAGGAACAGGATCAAAGGTTGGTCCAGTAAAAGGTGTTACCTTGCCCACCTTAGATACCTAGAAACTATCAAAGACCTGGACTTCTGGGAAAGTTTACATCTGGCTCTGAACTCTGGTGTTCACCCCAGAGACACCAGATATGGACATTTCCTCTCCTGTTTGGCCCTGCCGTGAGGGCAAGGGACTGGACTTGATGACCTCTCGAGGTCCCTTCCAGTTCTAGTGTTCTATGAGCCTCTTGTGTCTCCTTCCAGCCAACCTTTCCCCTGTCCCCACTCAGACCTCTGTCTTGTAATGTCTCTATCTCACAACTCATTTCCCACTAATTGCCTTCATTACTCCCTCTCTCCGAAAGCCTTTTGTGAGTCCCGAACATTTAAGCAGAGGTTGGAGACAGCACATCCGTTGTATTAACATTAATCATGCTCGGTTGGTTCTCAATTAGGAAAACGAAACTTTTTTTTTTTTTTTTTTTTTGCGATTCCCACCGCCACTCATAGCTCTGCGGCTGCTTTCAGCTAAATGGCAGCTGTCTATGAGACAGAAGCCTCGAGGTTGAAATAATGAACGGAGTCAGATCGAAACTTTGGGATGTGAGTTGATTTCTTCTTTTTGTTTTATGATTATTACTTCCTTTAGTGTCCTTGGCTCTGAATATCCTTTACAACAGAGCCATGGAAGACAATGGAAATGAAGGAGAAAATCATAACCTCATTTAATTGGCCAACATTGGTTGGAAGGTCAGCACTCTGAACGGGGTGACTAGCAAAGGCATTGTCATGAAAACCATGTGGGGATCATTTTCTGTCAGCATTTCCTCTGAACAGTGTGCTTTTTTTTATTACTATTAACATTCAATAGATTTCTTCTGCTGGAGGCATTTTATGGAACTGCCTAGTGGAGCGTGCCAAGACAGGTTTTTAATGCATGCTTTCTAACAGGAATGGTGAGGAGTTGACATCAAGTAGTCCATGTTATTTCAACTGAAGGCCATCCAAGCAGTGTCACTTGATGCTAAATAATAATAGTTTGCAGCTTCATTCTGAGGATTTCAAAGCACTTCGCGGACATGAATGTTTTACACAACATACACCTCTTCTGCAAGCCAGGTGAATGCTGCAGTAAACTAGCTCATGTGTATGTTTCACTACTGACCTCTACTGGATAGAATTGTACTGTTCAACTGTGGTATCCTAAGTCCCATATTGCTAATGAAGATTCTCCTTCAGATCAAGCGTTAGGCGTATTTTTGAGCAAGAGATATGAAATCTATCTCTGCTGTCGCGGCAAAGTTCCAACTGGCCACTGCTTATGATAAGTGATCACCATAAACCCTTCAGTGTCTGACGACTTGTGACTATATTATCATTATTTTACATATGGGATAAGGGTGACACAAAGCGGTCAGAGGACAATATTCAAATTGGGTGCCAAAATCCACATTTAAGTACCTGCATAAATAGCCTGATTTTCAAAGCTGCTGAGCAAATGTTGCTTCCATCAACATTATATATACGGCCAACAGGATGCAATTCAATGAAACATTTAAAACATGTTTACGCCCGTCTGTACTCTACAAGCCACTTACTAGGGAAAGGCTGCTGAATCAGGGCCGTAGGGTTTCACTTTCAAGGAAACTCAGATCACATATAAATCCAGGCTTATTTTGTGGGATACTGAATCCATGGAAGTGAAAGAGCAGTGAAAATGAGGGATTATTTATGAGGAGGCTTGACAGATTTTTTTAAAATCATTACAATGGATAATATTAATGTTTATTTGAAGCATGTTTTTAAATTTTTATCTATTTAAGGGTGTGTCTAGACTACAGGGTTTTGTTGACAAAAGTCGACTTTTGTCGACAAAACTAAACCTGCGTCTACACTACTGCTGAGTTCTGTCGACATAACGTCGACAGAACTCAGCAGTTTTGTCGACGCTGGTAAACCTCATTTTATAAGGAATAACGCCTTTTGTCGACAGAGTTCTGTTGACAGAAGGCATTATTGCATCTACACTGCCATGTCGACAATGCAGCTTGCTTTGTCGACAAAACTGAATGTAGTCTAGATGCTCTTTGTCGACAAAACTTCTGTCGACAAAAGCCTGTAGTCTAGACGTACCCTAAATGTGCACAATTGTACAACATGGGGGGCTGTAAACACTGTTTCCATTTATTTTCTATTTAAAATTTCACAGTTGTCAGTTGTGAGACATTATGGGGTAGGGTCAGGTTCAGAGGAGTGTTCAGATAATTATTTTATGACAGTAGATATTAAAACTTAAAAAGTTAAAAGTTTTATAGCCATTAAAACACCATGGGTATGTCTACACTGCACGGCTATTTCGGGATACCATAGGTATCCTGAAATAGCTACCCTGCGTCTGCAAGCCACCTGTTATTTCGAAATATTTTTTTAAATAACGGGAGCTCTATTTCAGCATCCCGGTAAACCACATTGCACGAGGGATAAGAGATGGCTCAAAATAGTGCGTTATTTTGAAATTTAGCACTGTGTAGATGCATCAAATTTCAAAATAAGTTATTTCTAAATAGATAAGGCAAATTATGTAGGGCAAATAGTGTATCTTGTTTCAAGTTTAGAGTGCTGTGTAGACACACTCACATTTTCAACACCATGTGGCAAAATACACTACATAAATGTCCTTAAATCAAACTCTGATAAGTTTTCAAGGGTACTGCTCTTACTTTGAGTTTTACCCATGAAAGCTCATGATACTATCTATTTTTGTTAGTCTCTAATGTGCCACAGAACTACTGTTGTTGTTGTTTTTTTAAGTCATAGTCTAACATCCTCCCAACCCTTCAAGACTTCTTACTTTTCCTATCTAAAAACGTTGATTATGATCTACGGAAATATTTTTTCATTGGCGTTTCTGTAAACAGTGAAATTGACATTTCCTGACATTTGCCAGTACAAATCTAATCCTATTTATGAGGCTGCAGGAATAATGGGGAGACATGAGAAAAGGAACATTAATCAAGAATGTGAGAGCAGACAACACTGTGGAATAGTCTCCCTAGGAAAGTGGTGGAAACCTTATTACTGAAATTAAGAAGCTTCAGGGAGTAGCCAAGTTAGTCTGTACAGGAAAACGTAAAAAACAACAAATGATCTGGTAGCATTTTATAGACTAACAAAACATGTAGAAGGTATCATGTGCTTTTGTGGGCACAGCCCACTTCTTCAGGCGATCACTTCTTCAGAACATAAGAACGGCCAGACTGGGTCAGACCAAAGGTCCATCTGGCCAGTACCCTGTCTGCCGTCAGCGGCCAATCTCAGATGCCCCAGAGGGAGTGAACACAAGAGGTAACCCTCACGTGATCCCTCTCTTGATACCCATTAAAATGTTATTTTCAAGTAACGTAGACCAAACATCAAAGAACAGACTTGTACAGAAAAATCCAGCATTGACTACATGGAAAGAACGAGCTGCCCTGATGTGTCTTTCCACCCTTGACCACCACGGAGGAGATGTGGCTTTATCTAATACCTTGCTTCTTCCCTTTAGTCAAAAGCACAGCAAGGAACAGGAGGAGGACATGTTGACATAAACACACTCATACATTTATGGAAAACAAATGAAGACCTACATTAAAATCTAGCCATGTACCGTGAGCTGGACAATACCTTTCCAGATCTAAAATCCCAACAGCCTTTCCGAGCAAAATTTGGACAAAAGCAGAGGACAAAATGTGACCAAAAATTCATTTTCATTTTCAACCAACTCTGTGGTGTCTCACTTGCTCCGATTACAAACCAGGAGCAGTGATTCTTGCCTTCCTGTGTAAAGCACTGTCAGATTGTGAGATACGACAGACTCTTTGATGTGCACATTATCATTGCATACTACCCCATCCTTACAGAGCATGTGTTAGTTGCAATTTGGTTCCTCAATGTAATTTCTCTCTTAGGTACTCATCGGACGCCCATCCCCATGGTATCTGACTGCCTCATAATCTTCAATGTCTTTATCCTGGTTATACCCCTGCAAAAGGCAATTCTATTCTTGCCATTGTCCTGCTGGGAAACTGAGTCATGGTGTGTATGTCTACACAGCAGCTAGGAGCAAGCCTTCCAGACCAAGCAGGCAGAGTCATGGTAGCAAGGCTCAGCTACAGCGCTAAAAACGTAACTGTGGATGAGGTTTTGAAACCCACCTGACCTCTGAGAGCCAACCTCCACACCCACCCTGATGTTTGTATCATCCTAGCTCAAGTCAGTCTATTCAGGCTGGGTAGCCTGGCCAGGGGTGCAGCGTAGACACACCTAAAGAAGCTAAGAGACTTGCCTACTACCATGTAGGAAGTCTGGGACAATCCAAGTCCCCCAAAGCATAGCTAGTAAGTTCACCACTAACACATCTGTCCTCTTTGCTTACCTCTAACATAGGTAGCTATTAATCACTCCATTTGATAGAGTGGGTAAGTCAAGTGCAGAAGGGTTAAGTGACCTAGTGTCGCACAGAGAAAGCATTGGGAAGAGAACTTCACTCCCAGGCCCCTGCGTTAACCATGGGTATGCTCAGAGAGACAGAGCTATGTAGATTCCTCTTGCTGAGATGACTAAAACTATTAACTCCCCCCCCGCCCCCCCGTGTCCATGAAAACCCACGAAGCAGCCATCGAGCTGCATTAGGGACGCCGGCTTTAGAGCCGCGATCGGGACAGCTGCTTTGCAGTTATGAAGCCAACTCTTTAAGGACAGTTTGGTACGTGAAGTCAAGCCCCCTTCACACAGGGACGTCAGGATTCAGGACTTTGCCCGGCAGGGGAACGAAAACAGTTGAAAACCACACACCGGCGCTCTGTAGGCGTGCACCGCTGAGGAACGTCAGCAAACAAACAAGCTGTCAGCCAGCATCTCTCCCCTCCGTGTCTTCGCCCTACTGCCCCTGTCAGCCGCATTTCATCATGCAGTGGACACGACTGACCATGGCTGCCTCCACGGGCAGAGGTTGGTGCTGCTGACGCATGGCTTGGCATGTCACTGGTGGTTTCCCTTAGGCGGGTTTAGCTCACATGAACAGAGCGATGGGCAGCACTGTCGAGTCAGGGACAGTGTAGGCCAGGTGATCAGTGAGACAGCTCATCCAGGGGCAGACGGGCAATCAAAATAGGCCCAGGAAATGGGTTGAGAACGGCCCACTTTTTCACATTAAAGAATTTTTTTTAAATATACTCTTTGACCCCATTAGCCACACCCTTGACCCCAGTTAACCACGCCCTTGTCCCCTATTAGCCACACCCCCTGACTCCCATTAGCCAGGCCTCTGGAGGTAACGGGTGCACCCCCACTTCCTTGAGGCCTTCCTTCGCCCCCCATTTCAGATGCACCCAGGCTACCGGCACCTTAAACGGGGACCCATCTATGCCCTTCAGGGTCAGCTGCGTGTGGGGTAGTATCCGGTCTGGGGCCACTATATCGGATTGGGCCAGAGTCACCTCCGCCCCCGTGTCCCAGAAGCCCGTCACCTTCCTACCATCCACCTCCAGGGGTGTGAGGCACTCGCTCCGCAGGGGCCGTCCTGCCCCCACCCGGTACACAGAGAATTCCACCTCCTGAGAATCAGACCTCCCAGGGGAGGTGCACTGAGCATCCTTCCCCTCTCTCTGAGCTGAGGTTTGCCTGCCAGCCCCTGCCTCTGGGGCAGCCTGCCCTTCCTCCGGCCCCAGCCAGTTAACCCTGGAAAGTCCCCGGTCCTGGGACCTGGTGCACTGAGCCCTCTTGTGGCCTTTTTGCCCACAGCGATGGCAGGTTAGGCTTTGGGCTGTCTCTGTCCAGGCCCTGGCTGGCTCTCTGGGGCACAGATGACCTGTTCCTTGGTCTCGCCCCGTAGTTGACTCCCTCCATCGCTCAGCCGAGATCCGGTCTCTGCGCGGTTCCCTTTCTCTCCGGGACTCCCGTTCACACCCGGACCGGCTCTCCATGAACTCATCCGCCAACCTCCCGGCCTCCTGGGGGTTCTCTGGTCTCCGGTCCTTGAGCCACAGCCTCAGTTTGGGTGGGCACGCTTCATAGAACTGCTCCATCAGGACCAGCTTGAGCAGCTCCTCTGCGGGCTGGGCTCCGACTCCAGACACCCACTTGCGGCCGTATTGCGACAGGCGGGAGGCCAGATCCACATAGGTCTCCCGTGGCCCTTTCTGTACCCCCCGGAACTTCTTCCTGTACATCTCGGGGGTCAGCCCGAACTTGTGCAGCAGGGCCTCCTTGACTCGGCTGTAATCCCCTGGCTGTAGGTCCTCCAGCTGACTGAGCACTCCGGCCACCTCCTGGTTCTGTGCGGGGATGAGCTCCTGCAGCCAGTCAGCTGGGGGGACCCGTTGCAGTCCACAGGCCCTCTCAAAGGAGCTGAGGAACCCGTCTATGTCGCCCATGTCCTTCAATTGGGCCACCACGAGCCTCTCCAAGCGTCTGGCAGTCCCGGGACCCTGGGGCCCATCGGCACTTGGCGCAGCCGGTGCCCCACCGGTTCTCCGCTCTGCCATGGCCAGCTCATGCTGTCGCTGCCTCTCTCAGTCCTGGCGCTCCCTCTCTCGGTCCTGGCGCTCCTTCTCTCGGTCCTGGCGGTCCCTCTCTCGGTCCTCTACTTCCAATTCCTTTATCCGCAGCTGGATTTCCAGCCGCCGCAGCTCCGCTGGGCTGGCCCCTGCCCTAGATGGGCTATGGCTTGCAGGCCCCCTGGGAGATGCTGTCTCATCTCTCCAGTGGGTTCCAGCGCTCCTCCCCCTCTCTGAGACTGACACACTCTCAGGGGGGTCTGGCTGCTTCCCCTGGGGATAAGATCCTGGCCCTGTGGCTGGTCATTCTCTTCCAGCTGGGCAATCAGCTGGGCCTTGGTTGCTTTCTGCACAGGCAAGCCCCTCTCTCTGCACAGCCCCACCAGCTCTGCCTTCAAGAGTCGGGCGTAGGCCATCTGCCCGCTGGTCCCCTCGGTGCAGACTCACCAGTCTAGTGCTGCAGCGCCCCACGATTCCCAGGAACAGCTTCGCTCTGTCTCCAGCACACCTGGCTCCCGGGCTCTTGCTTCTACTGCGCCTTGTCGCTTGCCGCTGGAAGCTCCATCCACGGGGTGCAGTGCATCCCACTTCTGACACTTCTTAGTTCCTTGGACCCCTTTGCCAGTTGCTCTCTTCAGAGATCATCTGCAGGGCTGGCTCGGATCCCTCTGCTTCCCTGGGGGACAGTGGGAGCCACGTTGCCTACAAGGAGAAAAGACTCCGGCCAGCGCAAGTCCTGGAGGCTTCCACCCACAGGGCTGTGCTTGATTCTTTCATCTTCTCTGGCTTGCCCTGGTCGGCGTCCACCCTGTGCTTGCCTGTGTGTTCGTTGCCTGCTGTTGGGGCATGAAACAAGGTCACACCGGGTTTAGCAACCTGACTCCGCAGTGCTTCCCCTCTGCGGACGTGGGTAGGTCTGGGCTCCATGTGGAAGTGGCAAGAGGGTCATTCATGGTCCTACCAGGCACCTGCAGGAACTTAGGGTGGGTCAGGGCAGAGGAGGTGTGGGGGCTGAACGAACACATGCTGGCAATGGTAATAGTAGTTCCTGGGGACATGGACACTTGTCCACCGGGCAGTGGATTGAGGGCCCACTATTATTTCACCACCAAGTGAGAGCCATTAGGGCGATCGGGGGGCATGACCCAAAGGTCATTCTTCTCACTGCCTTCACACAGAGGACAACAACCCTTGCCCCCTGATTTTCATTCAGCCCCGCTGCGTCCCTTCCACATCCCCCAGAGAGGATGAGACCAAGACTTTAACAGGGTTTTAAAAAGAGCTAGATAGATTCATGGAGGTTAGGTCCATCAACGGCTACGAGCCAGGGTGGGTAGAATCACAGAATACTAGGACTGGAAGGGACCTCGAGGGTAGGAATGGTGTCCCATGCCTCTGTGTGTCTGGAAATGGATGACAGAGGAGGAATCGCGTGAGGATTATCTGTCGTGTTGCCTCCCTCTGGGGCATCTGGCGTTGGCCGCTGTCGGCAGACAGGACACCGGGCTAGATGGACCTTTGGTCTGACCCAGTGTGGCCGTTCTTCCGTCCTTTTAATTGATGTGACTCCGGCTGGTTCCAAGGACTTTGGCTGGCCAGGCTCCTCCCTGGTTCTCACACCGTCAGCTGAATCAGACTGGCTTGTACAGCACTTTCTCGGCTCCCTTGCGATGACTCCTATTTATCATTAGTATTCCACCTGCCCCTACCAGCCCCCCTTGAGATCCAGGCCCCTTTGTACTAGGGGTGGTAGAGACAACAGTAAGGGACAGTTCTAACCTCCAGAGCTTACAGGAGAGACTGTGGCGTTTCAGTGCTTAGATGTGACCGTGACCGGCAAATACCAGAGAGAGAGGGAGAGAGATTCAAACCAAATTGAATCAATTGTGCAGCTTATTTTGAGCTCCGGGTGCAGTGTAGGTGCACCCCAGTAATCATAATGTATGAATTCTTTATGGGAAATAATGGAGCTGAACCGGCAAACTCCACAAGGGGCAACTCCAAGAGACGGGCCCCTTCAGGTGGGAAGTTTCCAAGACAAGTAGCCGTGGCCGGGGGGAACGTGGCTTCCCAAGCTTGCACGTGGCCAGGAGAAAAGCCTCCCCCAGGGGATGCACTGCTGTCCTGCTAGTCCCCCCTCTGCCTGGAAAGGGTAGGGTTGTGGGTTCAAGTCCCCCCACCCCCAGGAGCTGCAGGATAGCCAACACACAGGCTGCCCCTGGGATACAGCTGGATCCTGCAAGTGGATGGTGGGATAAGGGATGCCCTGAGGGTAAGGTGGACCTGGCCTGCTGTGAATGGGGACTGTTTAGCAGTCAGTGCTAATGGAAGCAGAATTAACACCCAGCAGGATAACTGCATAGATAGAGCTACAGACCTAGTTCCCCATATCTCCAGGCCTTTAACCTACAACCTGCTGCACCTGCAGAGTGACTTCTGATGAGCCCAGGGAATTGTGGATAACTCCAAGAGGCAGCTATGCCCCTTCCCCACCTCTAGAGGGCTCTCTGCCTGGTTTTGGAAACCCCCTCTCCCCCAACACACACACACCCCTCTACTCAAATTAAGTGGCTAGGGTGCTCTGGGCCCATCGTGTCTCTTTCTGTATAAATAGCTGTCATGCTTTTGTTAAGCAATTTAATAATTCCCTGGAAATATCGATCGATTTCAAGCACTTCTCATTAAGCCCAAGACAACAGCAAGTCGTTATTTTGCTGGGTAATTAGAACTGATTGCGTTTTCCTTCAGCCTCCAAAATGGACCGAGATTGGAAGGAGCAGAGAGTGGTCCTAGGGGAGACAGCTTGAATGCAGCTAAGCAGTAAGCCCCGGGGAGGAGGGCTTTAAGGAAAGTAGGAGTTTCTCCATATTGGACAAAGCATCCTGCTAAGAAGGAAGCTACTGTCCACACATGTCAATAAGCACACACGTGCAGCTCCTTCATACTGCACACGGCTCCAATCACGCATGCTCACGGAATGGGTCAACACGTCTGGTTTATGCTTAGGTGTTAGCATTTGGCGAAAGGGGCCGAGCTAGCCTGGAACCCGAACCTCAGATCCAAATGGGCCTGAACTTGATCCGATGGTTGCAATTCAGGCCCAGTTATGTGTGAGATCCTGGCCTGCGAGTTCCTGTATATACAGGAGCTACGTCTCCTGGTCCTCACTCCTGTAGCTGTGGTCCTTGGATTACCCCTCCACTACACCCGGAGCAATCCGTGTCCTAGTCTGCCTCCAAGCAATCTAAAGGCAAGCAGCTCTCAGCCTATGCCATCCCGCACCCAATACACATCCACGGTTTCTTGTCACGACCCATCCAATCCCCACAAGCCTTTGGGGGTCAGGGTAAGAAATGGAGAGTGGCTTTGGGGGACTTTGGGGGTTACGTTCTCTCCCTCAGTCACCCGCCATCACTATCACAATGGCATGGATTGTACCCACGTGGCTTTGCCTCCCAGAGGGGAGTGGAGGGACTGAAATGGACACTCCAAACACACCTCCTCTCCCTATCCCTCCGCTCCTGTGAATTAAAACTCCCCATTTCAGCTGGTGCTTTATTCATTCCCACAGCCTCTGCCTCTGCCTTTCAGTCCCCGACACCTCCCAAAGTGCTTAACTCCCAAAGCAATGGCCTGAATTCTAGCCCAACACCCCCCTACACTCTCTCTCTCTCTCTCTCACACACACACACACCACACACCTCCACTCTCCCTCTCTCTCTCCCTCTCTCTCACACACACACCACACACACCTACACTCTCCCTCTCTCTCTCCCTCTCTCTCACACACACACCACACAAACCTCCACTCTCACACACACACATGAAGACCCCTACACTCTCTCTCTCAATCTCACACACACACACACACACACAAACACACACCCATACAGTCTACCTCTCTCTCTCTCGCACACACACAACACCCCTACACACTCTCTCTCTCTTACACACACACCCCTACACTCTCCCTCTCACACACACACCCCACACACACCTACTCTCCCTTTCTCTCTCTCTCTCTCACACACACACACACACCTACACTCTCTCTCTGAATCTCTCTCTCATACACACCCCTACACTCTCTCTCTCTCTCTCTCTCTCTCTCTCTCTCACACACACACACACACACACACAACCCCAGAGCTGCTCTGAGAAGAAAGAGCACCCAGCTCAGAAATGCCCCGTCTGTGAGGAGAGATGATTCTGGAAGACGCAGGCACTCTTAAGAGTACGCCTTGAAACAAACACCAGGGCAAAGGCTACCTAGCAAGGTATGGCAGCTGCGACGCCCTGCACCCTACGAGCGGGAAGGGAGAGCTGGCATGCTGGTTACAGGCAGGGGAGCTTTAAATTGCACCTTTCTCATGGGACTTCAGTGACCTTGACAGAAACTCCCCAGCCACCAGTGCAAGCCCTGAATACTAGTGCCAGAGGGGTAATCTGGCGTAGTGGGTTTGACCCACGAAAGCTTCTGCCCGAATAAATCTGTTCGTCTTTAAGGTGCCATAGGGCTCCTTGTTGATCTTGAATCCATGGTCTCCCCCCTCCCCTGCATGAAACAGGATGTCTGCATGCGCGTACAAACCAGAACCTGGGTGCTACTCACAGCTCGCCTGGTTGTTCCCAAAGAGTATCGTCCATCGGAACTCAGAGTCTCGGTGACCCCGCGGGGCACGTCGCTATTCCAGCGGCTGACAGGGAGCAGGTGCAGCCGTCTGCTGAGCGCTCTGGCACTGCCACTGAAAGACAGGCCTCTGAGAGCCTGCAGAGGGTAAAACCCAGATTCCCAAGCGTGACCTGAGAGCGCTAGGAAGGGCTAGACCCAAGCGCTGGACCTCAGTGTAAAGCTGGAAATGAAGCATGTCGGAGTGGGTGCAATGACACTGCCCTGAACAGATGGAATAAGAACATAAGAACAGTCAGACTGGGTCAGACCAAAGGTCCATCTTGCCCAGTATCCTGTCTGCCAACAGTGAGCAACACCAGATGCCTCAGTGGGAGTGAACACAGCAGATAATTGTCATGTGATATCTCTCCTGTCATCCATTTCCAGACAAACAGAGGCTAGGGACACCATTGCTACCCATCCTAGCTAATAGCCATTGATGGACCTAACCTCCATGAATCTATCTAGTTCCTTTTTTAACATTGTTAAAGTCCCAGTCTTCACAACATCCTCTGGCAAGGAGTTCCACAGGTTGACTGCTTTGTGTGAAGAAACACTTCTGCATGTTTGTTTTAAACCCATAGCCTATTAATTGCACTGCATTACCCCTAGTTTTTGTGTTATGTGACGGGGAAAATAACACTTCTTTAGTTGCTTTCTTCACACCATTCCTGGATGTATATAAAGCAAAATGCAGGACTATGTAGCACTTTAAAGACTAACAAGATGGTTTATTAGATGATGAGCTTTTATGGGCCAGACCCACTTCCTCAGATCAAATAGTGGAAGAAAATAGTCACAACCATATATACCAAAGGATACAATTAAAAAAATGAACACATATGAATTTTTTAATTTTTTTAATTGTATCCTTTTTTTTAATTGTATCCTTTGGTATATATGGTTGTGACTATTTTCTTCCACTATTTGATCTGAGGAAGTGGGTCTGGCCCACGAAAGCTCATCATCTAATAAACCATCTTGTTACTCTTTAAAGTGCTACATAGTCCTGCATTTTGCTTCAGCTACACCAGACTAACATGGCTACATTTCTATTACTATTCTGGATGTATATACTCTTTCATATTCCTCCTTAGCCGTCTCTTTTCCAAACGAAATAGTCTGTCTCTTTAATTTCTCCTCTTATGAAAGCTGTTCCATACTCCTACTCATGTTTATTGCCCTTGTATGTACCTTTTCCAAGGGTAATAAAACTTTTTTGACATGGAGCAACCTGAACTGCACACAGTATTCCAGGTGTGTGTGTATCGTGGATTTATATAGAGGCAATATGATATTTTCTGTATTACTATCCATTCTTTCCTTAATGTTTCTTAACACTCAGTTCACTTTTTTGCCTGCCACTGCACATTGAACAGATGTTTTCAGAGAACTGTCCACGGTGATGTATTTCTCGAGTAGTAACAGCTAATTTTGTACCCATCAGTTTGTACGTAGAGCTGGGATTATTTTTTCCAACATGCCTTACTTCCCATTTATCAACACCGCATTTCATCTGTTGTTGTGTTGCCCAGGCACCCAGTTTTGTGAGATCCCTTTGTAATTCTGTGCACCCAGCTTTGGACTTAACGATCTTGAATCATCCACAGAATTTGAAGCCACACTATTCGCCCCCTTATATAGATGATTTATGCATATGTTAAATAGCACTTGCCATGTACAGATTCTTGGGGGATCCTGCTCTCCTTGTCTTTATCCGACGCTTGCCATTATGAAAACTGACCAGCTATTCTTACCCTTTGTTCCCTATCTTTTAACCAGTTATAGATCATAAAATACTAGAACTGGAAGGGACCTTGAGGGTCATCAAATCCAGTCCCCTGCCCTCACGGCAGGACCAAGCATCAGCTAGACCATCCCTGATAGGTGTCCATCTAACCTGCTCTTAAATATCTCCAGAGATGGAGATTTCACAACCTCCCTGGGCAATTTATTCCAGTGCTGAACCACCCTGACAGGTAGGAAGTTTTTCCTAATGTCCAACTTAAACCTCTGTTACTGCAGTTTAAGTCCATTGCTTCTTGACCTGTTCTCGGAGGACAAGAACAACTTTTCTCCCTCCCCCTTGTGACATTCTTTTAGGTATTTGAAAACTGCTCTCACATTCCCTCTCAGGCGTCTCTTTTCCAGACTAGAAAACCCAATTCTTTCAGTCTTCCTTCATAAGTCCTCCATGACCATGAGTGGCCCTTCCCTCTTTTCCAGTGACTGCTTATTTTGCTTCAGATCCTTTGGCGTGAGCCCTTGCCAGAGGCTTCCCGAAAGTCCAAGCATCCTACATCCACTGTGTCTCCTCAGTTCACATGCTTGTTGACCGCAGTGACAGTCTGTACCCCAGTGTCCTTCCTTTGTGTAAGATGATGGTACATTCCGCACAACGTGTGCCTTGGGAGCTACCATCTGAAAACCCACAATGTGCTGGTCATTAGCGTCCTGCTACAGTGTGAGGGGTGATACTGTAGGTGAAGGAATAAGATTCATCTACGTGACTTTACTAAGACAGGCTCCAAGTTTAGAAAAGAAGCCACGTGACACTTTCCTGGGAGACAAAAGGCAAACTAATCCCTCAGCCAGGTGTCATAGGTGCAGGAAGCAGACACCAGGGGGTCCCAGACACCAGCCTTGCAGCCATTGAGGGTGCCGGATGCCAGCTTCTCTGTTAGCCCCGGGTTTCCAGAGGCCTAACCCAGTGACTCTGCTACAAGACCCAGTGTTCTGACCATCAGCCACCCCCAGCAGTGGCCCTAGTCTGGGCGGGGAGTGGCAGGGACAGGGGAAGACAGGGAGGGAACAGTTCAGCACCCCAACCCTAAACATTTTTCCAGCGCCCTTGCCAGGTGTCGTCAAAACCAAATGGGCTATCCACTGGTTAAGCAGCCACTGTTTGGCAGAAAGAAGGGGATGACTGAGCCATCGACTTCTTGGTAACAGAGCAGCTGGCGGTTCCCCTGTAAGCGGATTGGCTGTCCCCCAAGCCCAAGCCAGAGATGAGTCTCAAAAAGGAGGAAAAGACATAAAAAGGAGGAACGGGGACCCCAAATCATGCCCCTTCCCTTGTCTCTACTCGTAGGATCAGCAATGTTTGAAAGACAAAGGAAGCAACCCTGAGGCTACGTCTAGGCTCGAATGTGGCTTTTTCGAAAGAGAGCTTGCAGGCAGTCTGGAGGCGCTCTTTCGAAAAAGCACTGTTTGCATTCCATAGCGCCTTTTTTCAAAAGAGCACTTTCAAAAAAAGGCGTTCTTCCTCGTAAAACGAGGTTTTCCAAGGTTGAAAAAACTGACGCGGTCTTTTGATTTACTTTCAAAAGAACATGGCAGCAGTCTAGACACAGGGGAAGTTTTTTTTTTTTAAAAAAAAAGGCCACTTTTTTTGAAAAACCCCCGTAGTATAGACACACAAGGGAGGTTTAGGTTGGACATTAGGAAAAACTCGAGGTAATGCCCTAAACCAGAAGAGCGGCTGTCACAGCATGAGCGGTGGGAGGGACTAGATGCCCAGCACATACCCAGGTCATATCCAGGCAGCCAACCCATTATACCATCCCCAGTTACACTTCTATGTTTAGCACACTTGCTCCATTCACAGCAAGCGTGAAGATGTCCACCTGAGCCGCATATTACACCTCCAGCTCTGGAGGCAGATATATGCCATGGGAGGAACAATGGTCTTGTAGCTACAGGACACAAGCTGGGAGTCAAAAGACTTGCGATCTCTCCCCAGTCCTGCTAAAAGTAGCCGGTGCAATTTCGGAAACGTTCTTTTCTTTATTTGTCAGTTTCCTAGCCTAGTCTACAAAGTGGGGCGGAGACAATAGGTCCCCTCATGGGGGAGGAGAGGGATATATGAGGCTATGTTTGTTAATGTCAACAAAGGGGTTGGAGATTATGGGATGGGTGACAGAAAATGCAACCTGTCTGGTTGTTGGTCCCAGCTTGTGAGCGCGAAGTTCCCTCTGAGCCGGCCAGCACGAACGGTGCTAAGCTTATCCCAGCTGGAGGCAGCTCTGCGCTCACATTTGGCAAACTTCGCTAATGTCCTCACCCGCCGCGAAACCATCAGCATCCCTGTCTTGCATCCCTGTCTTTGGTTCATCGCGAGCACTTCAAGTAGGAACAGGCCATGAGCCTGGTTGACCATTTTTGAGAATGCCGGTTTCTTTATTCGGCAGGCAAGCCAGCATACTGTCCCTGACGGTGGATACTACGTTTGATCCACGAGATGAGATGCGGCAGGATCCCATGGGGTACCTTTCATTCTCACAATGCATCCTGGTACTGGAACAGGGGGGCAATTGCCATTAGCGGGAGGTGTGATGCACAGAGACAAACCTACGCTGATTTCAGCTCAACTTCCCGGTTGTCTGGCTGAACCCAAGGGCCCTGTAGTGATGTCATTATTGTCTGTTCCACTGATTGGCCAGCAGAGAATGCCACCGGTGAATAAATGGTGGGCGACGAGGAGGAAGAGAATTGAGTTCAAAAGGAGGGTAGGGAGGAAAAAAAAGTTCCCTGATTGCCTTGACCGTAGATGATCTCGTTTGGTTCTGTGTTTTAACCACCTAGGGTGCCTTGCTTTTAACCCCTGCTTTATGGATCCAACTCTGATCTCCACCTGGGTTTATGCGGACATAACCTCACTCACTTCAATGGAGCTGTATCGCCCTTACACGGTGTGACTGCAGAATCCGGCCCTCCTCTCTCAACCCTGGCTCCCGCTCACGGCAGGAGCAATTGCAACCTGGCTGGGAGGCTTCAGGAGATAGGGAAGGGGGATGTTAATCCACCTGAGTAGGCGGGGTCCCTTCTTGGGTTGAACTGAAATGTTAAGGGGAGAATTAAGACTGCAGAGGCATTTGAATCTGGATTCAGATGCCTGCTCCCAAGCCGGTCCCTATTTCGCAAATGGGCCAAACTAAACCACTGCATCCCACTGGCACGAAATGGGGGACTTCCCCCACCCCAGCTGGGCACAGGGGTCCGTTTGTGCGCAGGTAACACAGCTAAGGAGACAGCGGAGCCCAGGCCAGAGAAGGCAGAGGCGCAAACCTGAAGGGACAGGTTGAGCGCACGTGTCTGCCTGAATAATGCAAGGAGTGAAATATTCTGTTACCAGCCTAGGGAGCAGGCAATTAAAATGCTACTTGAAGCAAATGTCTCCTGACTGTGGCACAGAATCTCAATTAGCCCGAAACATCTTACTGCACTTAAGTGCACGTTAGCGACATTTAGGGAGGAGAGACGGCTTCTGCCAGCCAATGAGGATCATGGCTAGGGGCCTGTCCTGAAAACAATGTGTGATCGCGGCGTGACATTTTCCCAGCTTAGCACTTCTACTCGTCTATTAGTATCCTCTAGCAGCCAGAAGAGCGTATGCTCCATGCCCCTTCATTTAAAACAATCTCTCTCCTCCTCTTTTCTCTTTCAGTCCCCTCCACTCAAAACTGCATCCTTCTCTCTCGCCCGGGAGTCTCTGGACCACTCACATTCAAATTCAGGACGCTTTAGTGACCTGGCACGTTCCCCGAGCGCTGTGAACATATGGTGGGTGGGAAGGGCGGGCGCAGAGCAGCCATCAAGAGAGAAACGTTGATGGCTGCATTTACAGCGTGCTCCTCACCTGGCGGCAAACGGCAGCCCAGTTCTGCTGCCTGTCTCCTCTCTCCGAGAGCCGTAAACTAGTTTTGCTCCTCCGCTGTTTAGCACCAAAGTCTGTCAGCTCCGGAAAATCTCTCCCCATCCTCCTTGCATTCTAATGAGCAAGTCGCGTAATTCTGCTCTCTCGCTCCACGCCTTTGTGGCTTGCAAAGACCAACCGGTTTAATTGGTAGGGGCCAAATCCCATCCCCGAGAGGTGGCAACAGGTGCGGTGTTGGGGTTGGGGGGCTGTTGGGAGGTGCAGCACCAGTTTAGGGATCTAGACCACGCTGTTTAATCTGCTCTTTCTGGTAATCACCCCCAAATGATAGACTCTCTGGGGCAGTGTCCCAGGAATATTGTTCACCGCTGTGGCCCCCCTACCAAGTCATGATAGTTTTCCCCTTTTGGGGTATCAAAGTCCCTATGAACACATAGGTCTCCATCTGATCCTTTGCTTAGGCTGTGCCATTTCCCCAGTGGCTGGCAGAAGATCCCAGACACCCCTGTTATTCCAGGGACACTCTGCCCAGCAATCTCCTGTTTCCCTGGGCAACCTTTATTTTCTGGTGCACATCTGGCCTCTTTATATGGGAGCTTCCTTCACCCCTTTGAGCTGCTTCACCCTTGTCAGCTTCTCGTCAGAGGCCAGGTCTACATTCTGGGGAAGATCGACTCTTCCATGATAGATCTTCCTGAGTTTGATTTAGCGGGTCTAGTTAAGACCCACTAAATCAAACTCAGAGGCTGCCCCAGTTGGTGGTCAGTACTCTTGCTCCTGCAAGGAGTAAGGGAGCATTTGCTCCCATCAGCCTCCCACTCTGGGGGTAGCAGGAAGACCCCCTAGATATACCAGTTACAGTCTAGGCCAACCACTATTCAGAATGCTGCTATAGTTTCCCCAATACAGTTTGGTAGAACGGCCTTTCTGTGCTACAGAAAGGGGCGGGCAGGTCTAGGACAGGAACATCTACTAGGTTGCCGTGGGTGATGTAGACCCAGTGTATGTAAAGGATAATCTTCAGCTCCGAGATGGAGACGAGGGACTGACAGGGCAGTGCCTTAGCTATCAGGAAATTCTCTGCCAGCAGGACACACAGGAAGCAGAGCAAGGGGACCGTCTGAAGCTGTGGAATGAACTAGCCCAGGACTGAAGGGCCAGCCAAAACCTCTCCCCTTTCCCTCGAACTGTAGGACTTGCTTTCTCGAACGTACACACGGAGCAGCAAGTGTCTTTTAATCCCCTCGCCCCCCCCCCCAACCCTACCAAAACAAACCACGCCGCAGCACCCACAAGTCCCCACCCCCTCCCCTGCGAAAGGACAAACCCACGTGCCAGGAGTCACGTCACTTAATGGAGTAGCATTCATGCCATGCTCCGTCAGTCCCCGGCCCGGGCCGGAGAAGCCAATGAGCCAACCAGAGCACGACATTCGGTGGTGAATCCTGGTCACATGCCACCTGAGGCACATTGTGGATAAGCTAAGAAGAACCTCAGGGTAGACCCAGGCAGGCTCATTGTATTACAGTAGCATGGAAAGGCCGCAAACATACTCGTGGGCCCATTGTGCTAAGTGCTGTCCACGCACTGAGGGTGGGAGGGGAACAGAGGTGAGGAGACTTACTCAAGGTCACCCAGCACATGACTGAACTGGAAATAATCTCTGGACTCCCTTTCCAGTGCTTATCCACCAGGCCACACCGCCCCGCTCGTTGTAATTATTGAAATGAGGCCTTCCAATGGGACCCAGCTTTCAAGAGTACGATCTATCCAGCTTGGATACTACATGGCTACCATCAAAGCATCCTCTGTGTGCCATACAGCCTGTAATCATCAGTCTGTAATGCATCGTCCCTTTCCCTGTGAGCTAGGGAGGCATTTCCAAGGCACACAAAGACTAGGTGACTTGCCCAAGGACATGGGAAGTCTGTGGCAGAATAGGAAAATGTTATCAGCGTCTTAACCTGAAACTTTTCATTCTGGGAGTGATGAGGTCCACAGATCCACACTGCACAGAGCAGAGACGCCAATGTCTTGGGTTTGTGAATTTCATTACGCAGAAGAGGAGAGCACAGACCTGCATGTGCCAGAATTCCAGCCTAGCACTCTAACCACTACACCATGCTGCCTCATAAGTCCTTACTCATTAACAAACTTGATTCCACCACTAAGGGGCATGTGTCCCTGAATACCTCCACTCTGCTGAGTTCAAAGCACCAGTGACATCTCAGGTACAGATTACAACTGAAACTTAAAAAAAATCCCTGAATAGTATCCATTTCTAAAACCACTGCTGAACCGACAAAGGTGCGTGTTGGACTCGCTGTGGCCGGAGATGGAGGGGGTGCAAAAGCTGATCAAGTAGCTCAGTGAGGCTGGAGGGTTCTGCATAGACAGGGCTATTAATCTTCCACCAGCAGGTCCTATTACACAGTGAGATGCACATGATCAATACCAGCTCTGTTATTTTTTCACACTGTCAATTCATCTTGTCTCCACGGCACCTGAAGAGGCTCGTGTGTGTGCATGCGTGGGAAGACACAATCAATGGTGCCAACGGGGACAGGTGCCGCAATGGAAATCAGAGGAAATTCACAAAAGGTTAAGATACTCTTGACCTAAACAAGAAAAGAGGCGAATGCAGTTAAAGACATTAGTCAGTCTCCCTGTCCCTCTGCCCCATGTGACCTTCCACTGGAAGGAAAGTTCCTCTTAACGCCTGTCTCTCAACACACAGTCTCCCCTCTCTGAGAAGACCAGCACCCAATTTGCAATGGTGAAGAAAACCCAGGACCCTCCATGAATGGGATTTCAGCAAAGCAGGCTCAGATGAGTCCAGCTGTCATATGCTCATGTGCCACAGGGGGCTTCTAGGAGTGCCCTGTTCAAACTTAAAAGGAGGGTTGGTCTGATTTCCCTGCCTGGGATAGAGTCAGCTTTCCCTGGTGCTGCTTAATGCTCCCTCAGGCGGTGTCTAGACTATGCAGAAGACTGACGCTGCGCTGTGGTGGTTGATCTTCTGGCACTCGATTTAGTGGGTCTAGTAAAGACCTGCTAAATTGAATTCTGAGGGTGCTAATAACAGACAGAGACTATCATAATGCTCCTGTTTAAATCCATGCTACACCCACACCTTAAATACTACACGCAGATCTGGACCCCCTCACCCCCCAAAAAAATCTATTAGAACTGGAAAGGGTTCAGAGAAAGGCAATGAAAAGGACTAAGGGGATGGAACAACTTCCATTAGAGGCGAGATTAAAGAAGATGGGGACTGTTCATCTTAGAAAAGAGACATGATGTAGAGATCCATAAAATCCTGAATGGTGTGGAGAAAGTGAATAAGGAACAGTTATTTACCCATTCCCATAACATAAGGGCCAGGAATCACCTGAAAATCAGTAGAAGCAGATTTAAAATATAAGGAAGGACATATTTATACTGCGCACAGTCAAGCTGTGAAACTCATTGGGATGGGATATTGTGAAGGCCAGAAGTAAAACAGGTTCAAAAAAGAAGTAGACAAGTTCCCGGAGGTTAGGTCCATCAATGGCTATTAGCTAGGATGGTCAGAGACAGCCCAGATCCGGGTATCCCTAAATCTCTGATGGCCAGAAGCTGAGAGTGGACTACAGGGGATGGATCACTGGATAACTGCCTCGTTCCCACAGATGCGCCTGACATTCTCCATTGACCGAAAACAGGGTACTGGGCTAGATCAGCCATCGGTCTGCCCCAGCCTGGATGGTCTCATGTTCTTACACCTTTGGAATTTGGAAGGGACCAGATGCACTGAATGGAGGATATTTCCAGAAGTCATCCTCTTCAATCACCCATAAAAGATCTTCCCAACACACCCCATGCTGGGCTATTAATACGCCCTGTATAGTAGGTAGGAACAAAAGAGAAACATGCTCCTTAATCTAAACTATCCACTGAACAATGCTGCCCCCTCTCTTGGGCATGGCTATTAAGAAAGCATTTCTGTTCAGAAAGCAGCTACTAGAGAGAGCTCTTCCCCAAGTCACTGCTATTGATTGGTAAATAACAGATATTTTGGGGGGCTTATTGGCAATTTTGAAAATTGGGAAAAATAATTTTGGATCAAACAGATTTTTTTTCTATTTCGGTAAATCATTGCAGGTGGAACACACAATTCATGCGCCTAGCATGCTATTCTGTTCGCCACCGGCTGCTATATCACCCTGGCCTCTGACATTTCATGTCTGTTTTGACTTTATGGAAACGGTTTTTGAATCTTTAAGGCAATTAAAAGATATTTCAAAGTGATTTCGAGCCAGATGGAACGTTGCAAAGGTCAGAATGAAACACGGCACTTTATTTTCTGTGCATTTAGCGATCAATCTGGCAGAGCCAAGGCAAATTCGCAAAGTGCTTTGATATCACTGGATCTGTGGGTTTTGCCAGACAAAAATAGCTCAAAAATGTTCACCCAGCTCATATCACCAAGTAGTGAGTATCCACTTCTGTCACACTCCGACTGAATTTCTACTCTCCCTGATGTTCCCCAAATCCCCCTAAAACCAATCCTCGTACTCCTGCTCTTCCCTTTCTGGAGCAAACTCTCCAGGTGTCGTCTTGCCTTTGTTAAGACCCTCTCTCTCACATTCCCCTACTGCCAGGGACTCCTTATTTCACCTTGTGATCTGTGCCTTGCTTTCGACCCAAACCAGGAGAGACTCAGTCTGCTGTTCGCTAAAGATCATGGCAGTTTTCAAACACATTCCCGACAGGTCCCCTGTTCCTCTTTGCTCCACTGAGGATGACTGATCCGTGGGGTACTTTTTACCCAACAGTTATTTACACCCACTCGGTACTATTTCATTGGAGCGTGGACTTGCTGCAAGCATGTAATATTTAATTCTTATAATTCCTCCTGTGACAAGCAGAAGCTGCTGGGAGTATGAGATTACATCTCAGTGGGTATACTCTTGCATGCATAAACAGCATCTCTACTGCTGACCCCTCATAAGGCAGCGGTGGTACGTGGTTTTGGATTGTTGCTGTTTTTTTCTTTTTAAAGGAATCTCTTGGCAGCTATTCTGAAACAGGCCTCTGTAGTGTAGCGAAAGCTCCATTTAAATGCAAATGTTGACTTTTTCCCTGGCACTGAAGGGAAAAATGCTCTTCTAATGACATACATACAGAAAGTCCAACCAATATTTTTCAGATTGAACTGTATCAAAAGGGGGTCAGGCTTTGGGTGCTGGTTGTCATGTAGATGATTACCAAGTTACATAGTTGGCCAACAGCTGCCGTACAGGCAAAGAGGGACTCTTAGGGCTTCATCTTACAGTACTGAGCTCAGCGGAAGTTTTGCCATTGCCTTGAACGAGTGCCGAGTCAGGCAATTCATTCCAGTATTATGCAGAAGGCAGGAGAGAATATGAATGTGAAGAAGAGAGCTGAGAGAGAGACAGAGAGTGGAAGGAAGGGAGGACAGGGGAGAAGGAAGAGTGAGAAAGTCTGAATGAGGAAAAAAAGAAACAGTCTGGAACAGTAGGTGGATTTCCCCAGATTAGGTAGCTGGTGATGCTAGTTCTATTCCCAGTTCTGCCATTAGCTTGCTGCATGATCTTAGGAAAATCCCTCCTGCTCTTTGTCTGTTTTGATGGTATTGCCTCCTGAGCAGGGGTTGTCTTTCTACAAAGCGGTTCTGGTTTTGGTTGGTGAGTCCCCTGTGCTCAGAGCTCCTGTATTCATAACAGTAAGAGGAACAGAAAGGAAACAGGGCGACATCCAAACCGGGCCCTTGGGGATGAGCAGCATTTGGTCTATCTGTGGCTGCTAATAATAGAGCTCCGAAGACACGCCTGAGCTGAAAGGCACAGTGTGTTGCTTTCTCTGCCATGCTCTTTTCCTCGCCCCATGCTGAGCTCTGGGTCAGAAGACACCGAAGGTTAGGACATGCCTTCCCTAGGAACTGAGAAAGGACAGGCAGATTCCCTGTTCCACTCATCACCTCCCCCCCCCCAAAAGCCAGGGATTCTCACGAGTGGGCCCCGGGGTGCAGGCAAAGCACCTGGAGCCATGAACAGGCAAGCCCAGATTCCCCCAGCTGCTGTGACAGGCACACACGGGACACACACATGAAAACACACAGCGTCACACACAGGGTCACACCACAGCCATGAAGAGAGACACACACACACACAAAATACCCGCGCTCATCACAAACTGGTTGTCACCTCCCAGCCTCCCTGACTGGCCCACTCAGGAGCAGGGGTCCAGCAGTGGGTTTGTGTGGGGGTTGTGTGTACTCCCACTGCAGTGACCTTTTGCCAGGACCTGTTCCACGCACTGTTCGGAGCCTGGGGCTCCCTTGCGAAGGTGCAGACTGCCCTGAGCAGAGACCGGCAAGAGACCACACAGCTATGGGCTGTTGTCTTTTGTGTGCCAGGTTCAAACTAACAAGGAGCAACACGGCCAGGCTCCACACTGAAATACCATGACCTACACGCATGACCACCCCACCAGGCTGGTGTTTGAAAGCAGATACTTTTCCTGGTTTGAGTGTTGAGTTATTTCTGCTGCTGCCCAGACCACCCCACCAGGGCTGGCCACACACAAAGATTGGTGTCGGACCAGTGGGCCACAATTCCCTCTCAGCCGCGGTCTCATCTGCACCTGGGACATAGCCACAGGATTGACCAGGACTCCCAAGGGCTGTAGGTTACTCTCAGTGTAGCAAGAGAAGGATTCTGGGGTTAATTCCTGCTTCTCCAAGAGAGATTTGGGATCTACGAGGTGGCAGTTCTCTGAGGCACATGGCTTGGGAGCTGGGCACAAAATTAACCCAACCTGGGACCCTCACCCAACAGCTTTCAAAAAAGGTTCCCATCACAGACCAGAGAGAGAGAGAGACAGGTTGCATTTCCAGCCATATGTGCATCCATCCAGACACCCATGCAAAGTCAAATACAGGGAGCTTCACAGCTCTTCTTAAGCCAGGCAAAACATTGGCCCCTCTCCTGTCGTCACAGACTTTCCTCTCTCGGTGTGAAGGGTTTCTTGTTTGTTCACGGTTTCTCCCGGTCTGGTTATATTTAACAGGCTTTGGTTACTATGGGGACCATGAGTTATACGTGCATAGCTTCAAGACAGCCACAGGAGCAGAATACAATCCATGGAGACCTGTCAGGGATCGAACCGGCCCATCTGACCATCGACACAAGACCAGAGCTCGGGCAAGTTTCCTAGGTCCTGAGGATGCGTCCCGGGTATGTGGCGACACACGTGCTCTGAAAAACCACCCTCTCTTTCTGGTGATCAAGGCTTGATCAAGCCACCTGACTATGGCTCCACTTAGGAGGTGGAAGGACACGCCAGCCACTTCCCAGTAGCAGCCTTGGGTCAGGCCAGCCCAGAACCCCCACTCTGAGTCCTCTCCTGTACCCCAAATGTTCTGTTCATTCCCTCTGGGACACCTGGCATGGGCCAATGCCAGAGGACTAGATGGACTTTTGGTCTGACCCACTGCAGCCCTTCTTCTGTTCTTATGCTGGCTGAGGGTGAAAGAGACGGTCAAGCTATTTCTTCCTGACCCCCACATGGTGATCAGATGAGGGCCCCAACGATAGGGACTGGAGGTGCTTGTTAGATAGTAAAGGAGAGAACTGGGAGAGAGAGTTTGTTTATAAAACTAAAGAAGAGGGATTAAAACCAATAACTCAGCGGTGAGTCCTTCTCCGGGCAGATGAGGATGAGGGAGAACATATTTTAGTTCTACACAGCTATATATTCCCATCGCCCCAGGAAGGCTCCGCAGTAGCCGAAATGTCAGCTTTCATCTCCTTCCAACGTGTATTTTGCAAATTGCTCCTTTGCTCCTTTTAAGTTCCGCGGCTCCTGCGTCGGCGCGGCGACAGTCCCCAGCAATGATTTAATGGAACAGAGTGTGCGTTCCCCGCATGTCACATTTCAGATGCATTTAATTCAAAAGAGGCACCAAACCTAAAGAGCCGCGCCGTGGCGCCCCAAAGCATCCGCAGTGGGTCGGCTCAGCTGACGCTGGTGCTTGCTGCATGCTCCCGACAGCACCGCGCATGTGCAACGTACAGGGGAGTAAAAGGGAATTGACGGGAGACAGGAGAACACCCACCCCGGCAGTCTGGTGCCCTGGCTCTGACGGATTTCAATGTGGGATGGTGCGAAGCAAACTCTAAACTGCCAACATGAATCTAATTCTCTAATACCGCCCCTGAGCTTGTGTAACTCACAGGACAGACCCCGGATTTGGATGGATTTCTGATCCACGATGGGTGATCAAATGATGACCCAGCCATGAGGACAGAATGATAGGCATGGCGGAGCACTGAAGGAATTCATCCCAGTGCTACAGCAGGGCTACGTCTAGACTGGCATGATTTTCCGCAAATGCTTTTAACGGAAAAGTTTTTCCATTAAAAGCATTTGCGGAAAAGAGCATCTAGATTGCCACGTATGCTTTTCCTGTGGCAGTGAGTTTCCAAGGTTAATGTATCTCTCCCACCCAGAGCAAGCAATCCTTCTCTTGCCACATGCATCACTGCTGAACACACCACTTAGACACGGGTAAAGACTGTGTGAGAACCAGAGGAGAGTGATAGGGGTGGACCTGCATAGTGAGAAGCTGTGGGTTGCCCTGGAGATTCCCATCACTTCCAATCCATCTCAATTCAAAGCCGCAGCACCTTCTGCTGCAGGTGCTGGCCAAGGAGCATGAGACTCTGAAGAGTTTTGCCTCCAAATCAGCTTCTTGCTATGAGATTTAGGCCTGACCCTGGTCAGTGCTGAGCAATGTTCCCAAATTGTTTTTTTCCCATCCACGTGTGGAATAAATTTTATTATGCACACCGAGGCATGTGCAGATGCGCACCACCAGTAGAAACACATGATGCCGACGGTGGGCACTCTGCCAATCCATTGGGCAGCATTTCAGTCTCTCCTGGGTGGCTGCCCATGTGAACACTGGCGCTTGCGGGCTCTGAATCAGGATGAACCTCCGTCTTGTCTAGGGAGGAGACTCTGGCTTTTCCCTCCACTGTTCCGCCTATGGCCCTGGCACTTCCAGAATCTCTGCTCCCTGCCTACCTCTGGCCTGCTGAGGGCAGGCAGAGAAAAATCCTGGCCTGCCACCTCCACCCGCCCCTTGCAGAGCTGACGATGCAGTCAGAGCTGAGAGGCCTCAGACAAGCAGCCTCCTTACTCCCTGCCAGGAAGCAGGACTGGAGGACTAGGGTCCCGCAGCTACAAGGAGAGCTAAGCCCCTTGCTCCAGGAAAGAGAAGCCGGGGCCCGAAGAGGGACTAGACGGAGGGGCCGAGTCTTTCTGGGCGAGGAGGGTTGATTTCTGCCAGGGGAGGGGAGTTGATTGTGTGGGTCCCACGCTGCTGAGCAAGGAGACTTTGCTTAATTATATAAGTGGTCTGCAAATAGCAATGCTAATTTTATGCAAATGAGTTCCCAGGCATCTTGGTGCCCAGTGTAAGCAGCTCTAGTGCAAGCTTGTAATTGTCCCTGGCTAGCTGACAGACACACACTGTGATGCCAGATGCTCAGGGCCTGCCCACCCATGCCTCCAGCTTAGAAACTCCCGGCTACCCTACAGTTTCCCCAGTTACACTAAAAGAATCCACCATAGCAGCATGACAGGAATACAAAGGGCCAGTTACCTGGACACGAGGAGTTTCTTGGTGTATGGGGGCGTGTCATTACTAGTAACTAATACGGGGTGAGCAAATACCAGCCTGCCATCCAAATCTGGTTCACCTGGGCTAGCCCGCTATATTACTTGCACCTCCGCAGGTACAGGCGATTGCAGCTCCCGATGGTCACGGATTGCTGTTCCCGGCCAATGGAAGCTCTGGGAACACATGCCCCGGTCCACATCGCTTCCCGCAGCTCCCATTAGCCAGGAACGGCGATCCGCAGCCCACGGGAGCTGCGATCACTGGTACCTGTGAAAGCGCAGATAAATTTAGCGGTGGTGGTCCACTAGTAGCTTACCCTGGTGAACCGCTGACGTTTTATTGCCCACCCTTGAACTAATAGCATGTGGCTCTTATGTCGTTTTGTCCATCTAAACAGATCACCCAGTATCAAAAGGCAGCTGCCTCCAAAAGAGGAAGGCAACAGGTTTTTTATTGGAAAGAAAGAAAGAAAGAAAGAAAGAAAGAAAGAAAGAAAGAAAGAAAGAAAGAAAGAAAGAAAGAAAGAAAGAAAGATCTCGTCCATGCAGACTTTCATCTGAGGAGCTCAATGTGCTTCACAGAATTAGCCTCCACTCCCTTTGAGGAAAATATATTTTTTACCCTTTTTAATCATGGGGGAAACTGAGGCTCAAAGGGGTTACATGACTTGCCCAAGGTCACACCAAGAGTCAGTGGCAGAACTGAGACTAAAAACCAAGTCCCTACTCTAGCCACTAGTCCTGCTCAATCAAATAGGAGGCATTGAAGGGCGAGGAGCGGAGGGAGAAGAAATGCAGGCTGCAGACTGAAGGAGGCATGTGCCAACTCCATCAGCGGCTGACTTGAAAAGGCTGCCTCTGCAGGTCAGCTCCTAGTTGCCTTCATCTCCCAGACAGAGAGCGGCATTGGCTTTGCAGAGCAGAGAACAGCTTAGTGGGGGAAAAAAGGTGAATTGCATCCCTAGCGCTCCAGGATAGAAACCAGGCGAGCGCTAGCCTCGCGCCACATATCTCTGCAACGCTTCCGTGGGCTTGTGTCTCTCCGTGTATAAATATTGGAGGCAGTCATAGGAGGCTGTGAAGAGCGAGACCTCTTCAGGCCTGCATTTAGTTAACGAGAGCAGGAGCAGGGAAGGGGGAGCATGAAGCCCACAAACCTCTCGACCTGATCTCACAGGGTATGTCTACACTACAGAGTTTTTTTGGAAAAAACTGATGTTTTTCTGAAAAAAAAAAAAAACGTCACTTATGTCCAGACTGCAGTCGCTTTCTTTCAGAAAAACAAATGGAAAGAACAGAGGTTTTTTTCCGACGTTGGTAAACGTCTTTCTATGAGAAAGAAGCCTTTTCCGAAAGAACTTTTTCAGAAAAAGGCGTGTGTGGATGGGGAAGAGGGAGTTCTTTCAAAGAGGAGGAAAGAGGAAAAAGCACTGACACCAGTGTGATGGCGCGTTGGGGTTCCCCCGCCTCCTGCACCCCTGAAATGGCACGAACAGACTCCACCAGCCGGTAGAACAGAAGGAGTTTATTGCCTCCCCAGGGTACAGCACAGCACAGATGTCATCTGGTTACAGGACAGGCCTAGGATGCCTCAGCCCCCCTTGATATGGGGGGGTCCGGCTTCTACCCCCAGGCTGTTGCTGAGGCTGCTTCCTCCATCCTCCCAGACAGAAACTAACTAACTCTCCTCCAGCCCTGCCCCCCAGCCAGGGCAGCATTCCCCCTTCCTTTGTTGCTCTCCATGGGGGGTGGCTGGTCAGACAGGTTGAGATACCCTCTTTGCATAATGACTCATCGCCTGTCTTGCTCGGTGGTGCTACAGACAGTAGCCAGTGAGTTAGCAAGTTACCCCCCACTACGTCACACCCAGAAGAGAGTCAAATGCTGCCCAGTGGATTAGCAGAGCGCCCACAGCTGGCACGATATGTTTCTACTGGTGGTGCACATCCACACATGCCTCTGTGCACATAACAAAATTTATTCTGCACGTGGCTGGGAAAAAATTGAGAGGGACCATTGATCCACACGGACCCAAAGTTCACAGCTGGAGCTGAGGGTTCAGTTCAGACCATGACTGACGGAAGAGCCGTCTGCAACATTCCCCTGAGATGTGGCTCAGGCCATTCTCTGTTCATGTGCAATACAAACTCAGCCAAGAACTCCAACCAAAGCTGTCAAATCCCCGAGCAGCCTCAAGCAGCTGCCGCTTTGCAAAACTGACCCACCTAGCAGAGAAAACGCTCCCTTTCTCCCACTGCATGTGGAGGGTCCACCCCCCCAGATTACACCGCTGTGAAATGCACAACCGCACCGCAACATGCAGACTTGCATTGTGATAGACTTAAGAAGCCCCAACAGAGGGTGTGGCAAAACTCCAGCCTTACCTCGGGGGTCCTGCGCTTCTGGGCAGACAGTGTTTGCCTCCGAGGCTCGCGGTGACCCTCCATATAGCCCCTCACCCTTAACTAGAGGCAGGGGTCACAGCCAACTGAGCCATCCTCCTCATAGGCCAGTCAAAGGGATTTGGGCTGAACCCCTCGTTAGTCCCAACCTCCCCACTTCAGAAGTGACCTCCGTAGCGGTGCAGGGAGAGTTGGGGGGATCTTTGGCCTGCCCTCTGTTCTGGGTTCCGGCCCAGGGACTCAAATAGCAGTGGCAGCAGGTAGTAATTCCCCCACCACCTAACTGGCAGCTTTTCTTTGAGTGTCTCCCCAACTAATCCCTCCCAGCACCTTTCTCCTGACCCCGATCACGTCCTTCTGCTCCTCCCCAGCACCTCTTCACTCCCAGTCCTTGGCCTGAAGGGAGCTTTTTAAACTAGCCCCTGCTGGTGCTTAAAGGTCTGTGGGCGCTCTGATTAGTCTGCTGCTTCTGGCAAGCTCGTAACTGGCCCCAAGTGCCTGCCTGACTCAATCGGCTCATAGCAGCCCCTGCTCTGGTCACTCAGAAAACAGAAAACGATTCGCCCCGTGGCCAGCAAATCTACCTTCTAGTAGAGTGTGGTAGCCAACTGGTCGGGGTCTGTCACCATAGAAACCAGCAGTTGCGGGCATTGGCTCGAGGCGGGTTTTCCAAAGGAGCACACAACACTCGTGGCCGTCCCTAGTGGATCCCGTAGCAACATCCTGTAGCATCACGGCGTCGCTATGTCGGTGGCCGGGTGGAGAGGCTTTTACAATGTCGCACTTATCGTGTTTCTCTCCTTCCGAGGCCCGTGCAGTTGGAGTGATGGCGTTGAGGCCACGGGGCCACCTGCAGGGCTGAACCCAGCGAGGCTGATGGGACACGAGAGCCTAGACCGACCCAGGTGGAGGGATGCGAACGTGCTGTGCCGAGAAAAGACGTAAAATCTTTCTGACGCCTGAGCAGAACAGCCAATAAGGGGTAGGTCGCTCCCAGGCACGCAGACCAAAGGGAAGTCACTTCAGGCCTGAGATTCGACTCCATCTTTGGCTCGCTGATCCTCTCTCGTTCCCAAAGCCGCTCCCCGCAAGACATGCATGAGGCGCCCTAAACACAACCATGGGCTGGAGATCAGCACCACTTCACTGCCTGCGAAGGGATTATGCTCATTTACACCAGCTGAATACAAGGCCCAGTGAGCAGCAGGCATGAGCGAATCCGCATCTCGCTATTCCTTGCCAGGCACCAGACAGGCCCCGGCTTGGACCCGAAAAAGGAGGTAGCATTCCCCCTACTGCTTGGTGCCCATTCATGAGAGCTATGCAATAGGGATGTTACATTTCAATGAATCAACTAATTGAGTAGTTGATGGAATTTCCATCGACTACCCAATTAGTCGATAACGGTGGAGAGGGGCTCTCGCTATCCCTCTGCACCTCTCCCTTTGAAATATACAAGAGGCTGTAATCCCCAAGTCTTTTTCTGCCAAACTGCTGCTTGGCCAGTCAGTCTCCAGCCTGTATCAATGCCTGGGATTCTTCCGTCCCAAGGGCAGGACTCTGCACTTGTCCTTGCTGAACCTCCTCAGATTTCTTTTGACCCAATATTCCAAGTTCCCACTCTGGGGAAGGCAACTCAGTTCTACTCCAGAGTGAATCAGCAACTAACTAAGGAAGCCGCAAGGCTAGAGCAGTAGCCTAGATACCTACTATTCATGGAGGTTAGGTCCATCTATGAGTATTAGCCAGGATGGGCAGGGATGGTCTCTGAAGCCTGTTTTCCAGAAGCTGGGAATGGGCGACGGGAAGGATCACTTGAGAATTGTTTTGTGCTGCTCTGAGGTACCTGGCGTTGGTCACTGTAGGAGAACAGGGTACTGGACTGGATGGACCATTGCACTGACCTGTAGGGCCGTTGGTACGGTATTATCCCCGTAGGTGTGAAAGCAGAGCACATCTCTGCTCCTAGGTCAAGTTCCACTGTCCACTGGACAGGGTGACCAGACAGCAAGTGTGAAAGATCAAGAGAGGGGATGGGGGCAATGGGGTTCTAAGACAAAGCCCCTAACATCGGGATGGTCCCGGTAAGTTCAGGATACCGGGTGACCCTACTCCAAGCGCACCTGTAACACTGACAGGAGGAACTGAACCTGGGAACTCTGGAGTTTAGTGCATGCGCCTCTACTGCAGGAGCTAAAAGCCAGCCGGCTTGCAGCTAACGCTGTCGAGCACACGCCTTCTCTCTCTGTAAGTGGTGTAAGTGCCACTACGCAGACCCACACCAGCAGGTGTGTGGGTTACACTCCCAGGCCAAGTCTATAGTAGACCCGGCAGGTTGGGGAAGGGAGGCAAATCCAGCCATGTAAAAGGCGGAGCTGGAGCTGGCTAAGCTTAAGCTGAGTTTGGAGCCGTCTTCATAGTGGGAGGCCGACAGGAGCCAATGCTTTGCATCGAGAGTCTAGCGACAGCCTTCTCCTTCACCGAGCCAAAGTCAGACACTCCCCACCAAGGCAGACAGCCAAACCAAAGCAGGGATTCCAGAGGCAGGATTCCAGACGTCTCCTTCTGGCTCTGCCCTTAGATTATCTGATGCATGTTGATGGGAGTGGGGACAAACATGCTGGGTCCCGAGGCAAGGTGTGTGTGTGGGAGGGAGGTGGATCCATGCTCCTGGAGGGGGCGGGGCTTCAGGCAGAAGGGGGTGGGGCTTAGGGCAGCCAGTCCTCCGCACCGCCCGGAGCACGCCACGCTGGCCTCCCCACCCCCAGCCAGCCCTGAGAGCTGGCCGGTGCGCACCACCCAGCACTCCAGCTGCAATTTAAAGGGCCCAGAACCCCGGCCGCCACCGCTCCAGTGGTAGCTGCGGTGCTGACCAGGAGCCCGGGGTCCGTTTGGAATTGCTGGGCCCCGGGCCAGCTGCCCTTGCAGCCAGCCTGCACTTTGGTGTGATCACAATAATGCAGGGTAATTCCTGCGTGCACAGTGTTTGAGATCCTTGGACACACATCATCCCTGCTGTGCGAGTGCAATGGATTGAATTAGCACGGAGCTAAGTCCTGGAGTTCCCATTCCTTCCTCAGGCACCACGCTCAGCGAACTCAAGGGAGCCTTGCCCGAGTGAGGATTTCAGGATTTGGACCATTCATGCTATTAGGCCCTTTGCTTAGCAGGGGGCAGATTTCCCCGTGCCAGCGCTGTGCGGGGCTTTGACACACGCGGGGCTTGGCTTTGCTCAGAGTCCCAGACTGAGGGTTGGGGATTTCCTGGGGTGCCGTGGCAGAATCCCGCCAGAGGCTGTGGGGGATGGAAGGAACTTGCCAGCTGGGCTGTCAGCCATCTGAAGACTCTGACTAAGTGCTAGTTCTCTGCACAGCAATGGGAGTGGGATAGAACCAGTGGGGGCAGATACGGAGGAACAGCCGGGTTGGGGGTGAAGGGACAAAGCAGAAAGAGGACAGCAAGGGGGGACATGTAAAGGGATGATGGGTGGGCAGCAGGGATGAAATGTAACTGGCCGCTACCTGGCATGTGCTCGCATTCACCAGTCCCTGGAAATGGGGCAGTGGTGTGTCCTGCTGGCACACACCAGGGACTGTGCTGACAGTCCGGAAGGGGGAGTAGCCAGACCCACACGCTGCAGCTTTGGCCGGCCACCAGCTTTGCAGCCCTTTCCCCATCATCCGCCACTGGACACCTCTAGACCACACCGGTAGGCAGGCAGCAGGACCCGCCCATACTGATGAGGGGAAGAGGAGACACAAAATATGGGACAATTTACCCATTTTTAAGAAAAAACTGGGACATCTTTGGGAGGGCTGAAAGATAGGACCGTCCCTTTAAAAACGGGACAGCTGGTCCCCCGACAGAGTGACGTATACGCTCTCCAAGGGCCTGACGATACGATTTGGCCTGACCGTGCTCTTCACCCACCCTGGTGTCAATGCAGGGTAACTCCATCTAAGTGCCAGAGTTGCCCCAGGTTTATACCAAGGCAACTGAGAGCAAACATGGCCTTTTAGCTCACCCTGTAAAACTAGGGCTCAGGGCAGGATGAGCAATGCAGCTTTCACTGCTTGTCAGAAATACAGCCAAGCAAATTGTATGTAAAACAGAGGTATCCCCACGACAAGGTGCACATTTATCATCAAAGCAATGAAATAACGATAGGAATGTAATTAACGAGTGTCCCCTGCCTCAGTCTAATGTTGGAACAGCCTGGCAAAAGACAGTCCTAAGACAATAACACTTTCTCTGCCACGTAGTCTCCATTCTGGGTTCCTGAAAGAGCCACTCCCATTCCAAAAGAAATTTTGAAGCTCTGAGAATGTAACTACTGAGACCAACCTGGATGCTAGTTACATTGGTAGATTATTATTATTATTTACATTACAGTAGGATTAAGAGTCCAGCACACTGTTCTTCCCTGCTGCGTGTGTAGTAAGAGATAGGCAATCTGTGGAACTCCTTGCCAGAGGATGTTGTGAAGACCAGGATTTTAACAGGATTCAAAAAATAGCTAGATACCTTCAGAGAGGATAGGTCCATCAATGGCTATTAGCCAGGATGAGTAGGAATGGTGTCTCTAGCCTCTGTTTGCCAGAGGATGGAAATGGATGATAGGAGAGAAATCACTTGATGATTCCCTATTCTGTTCATTCCTTCTGGAGGCATCTGGCATTAGCCACTGTTGGCAGACAGGATACTGGGCTGACCCAGGATGGCCATTCTCATGTTCTTATGGTCTTTGCCCCTAAGAGCTTGCAGCCTACATAGACAAATGTGGGCGGGTAAACAGAGGAACAAGAAATGAACTGACCACTAAACAACACTGCCCCAAGGTGCAACTCCCAGAACACCCACTGCAATCTCTGAATCCGATTCTCCACTCAGCTGCACCACTTCATATCCCTGTGTAACTCCAGGTCCGGTGGATCTACTCTACTGCGACCCTGAGAGGTCAAGGTGGCTCAGGCCTGGTCTACCCCAAAAACTCAGCTCAGCCTAGCTCCACTGCTTCAGGCTATGAAAAACGTCACACCCTGAGCAAACCTAACCACCAGGTGAATGGAAGAATTCCTCCGTCAACTCAGCTACCACCTCTCAGAGTGGTGGAAAAGTCCCTTCCATGGGTTCCGACAGGATTGCCGGGCCCCTGGCCAATGTGCGTGGAGTGGCTCCATGTGCCAGGAAGGGGTGGCGCCTCAAGCGGAAGGGGCAGGGCTAGGACAGCCAGCCCCCAGTGCCGCTCACAGCCAGCCAGTAATTGCCCCTTCCCCCCCTCTGCTGGCCTGATCCTTTGCATTGATGGAGGAAGCATCTAGGCTACAGTGGCACAACTGCAGTGTCGCAGTGAAATGGTCCACATGGATTTTCATCGAAGCATAGAACACTAGAACTGGAAGGGACCAGGAGAGGTCATCAAGTCCAGTCCCCTGCCCTCAAGGCAGGACCAAGCACCGTCTAGATCATCCCTGACAGGTGTCTGTCCACCCTACTCTTAACTATCTCCAGAGATGGAGACTCCACAACCTCCCTGGGCAATTTATTCCAGTGTTTTACCACCCGGACAGTTAGGAACTTTTCCCTAATGTCCAACCTAACCCTCCCTTGCTGCAATTTAAGCCCATTGCGTCTTGTTCTATCCTCAGAGGCCATGGTGAACAATTTCCCCCCCTCCTCCCTGTGCCACCCTTTTAGATACCTGAAAACCACTATCATGTCCCCTCTCAGCCTGCTCCTTTCCAAACTAAACAAACCCAATTCTTTCAGCCTTCCCTCATAGGTCATATTCTCTAGACCTTTCATCATTCTTGTTGCTCTTCTCTGGACCTTCTCCAGTTTCTCCACATCTTATTTTATTGATTTATGTTCTGATTATAATGAGTGAATAGGGTAAGAATAAATAAGAGTAAGTGTGGAGGTGGTAGGATTGTGGAATGGACAGAAGAGGCTGAAGGCAAAGAGGCAAAACACCAAGTTGGGATTGGTCCTGCCTTGGGTAGGGGGCTGGACTTGATGACCTCCGGAGGTCTCTTCCAGCCCCAAGATTCTATGATTATATGATCAGGAGTCCCGATGGCGCAAAGTGGCCATGGGACACACAACATGAGAAAAGCATGACTAAGGAGAACGACTATTTGTGTGATTCCCAAAGGAAAGTCCGATGCTGCTGTTTCACAGGAAAGTTTTACACAGCAGTTCCTGAGCGAATCATTGACAGAGCTACTGATTAGAAGTGTCTACACTTGCACCCTCTTTTGAGAGAGGGATGCAAATGCAGCTGAGCAAAATTGCAAATGAAGTGTGAATTTGAATTTCTTGCACTATTTCGAAAAAAGAAACGCTTTCTAGACGCGGTTATTTCTAAAGGAAACCCTTCTTCCAAAATAACTGGCAAACCTCGTTGTAGGAGGAATAAGGGTTATATCAGAAAAAGGGTTTTCTTTCGAAATAACCGCATCTAGACAGCGTTTCTTTTTCAAAATAGCACTATTTCAAAATAGCGCCATAATGTGATTATGCAAATGAAGCATGGGAAATTCAAATCCACGCTTCATTTCCAATTTTGCTCAGCTGCATTTGCATCCCTCTCTTGAACGAGGGTGCAGGTGTAGACATACCCTAAAGGTCCTTTGAATCAATGGAGACGAATCAACAGAGAAGTTGAGGGAGTGTGTGCACCACCAGATCTCCAGCCTCTTCCAGCTACTATCAGAGTTGGCCACCTGATCAGTACGCTTGTGTGAGTATGCTTGGAAAGGGAGACAGAACACCTCACAATTACATGTAAGTGATCCTCACATCTTTGTCTATTGATACTACTCTCATTGCGTCTTCAGCTCTCCTCTGTAAGATCCCTAGAGTGGTCTGATCACCCACACCCACAAGGACAGATTTGTAACACTGCTGTAGCCACCAGCCTGTCATGATCTCCACAGAACGATCAGCGTTAGGAACGCGAGAGCTGTGGCGAGATCTTTGACTAAGGACCCGCTTCTTAAAGGTATTTAGGCACCTCCTTTTGAGGAACGTCGGCAAAATGACCTACCAATGCCTTCCCCATGTGTCTATCTTCCCGATGTTTGTGGAGGATCCGTGTTAGGCCTTTCACTTCCCGGTCCCCTTTCAAGAACAAACAGAATACTACGCTGTGCCGCGGGCAGTCTTTTTATTATCTAATGGAGAGTTCATGCAATAAAGTCCGTTAATTAAAACATGAATATTTAAAATGGCTTTCAAGAGCGGTGGCCTCATCTCACCAGAGGGAAGAAGAGGGAGAGAAGAAGAGGAAAATGGGAAAAAAGAATCACACCCAGAGAAAGTTGTAAGGTGTGAGGAAGGCTGTCTAGTTCGTTTTTGCCAGACGAGCATTCAATTATTTAATTGCTGAATGAGTCAATTTCCCCAGTTGACATTCGAAGTTCATTCGTGCCCCTCTGGAGCGGGGAGGGAGGGAGGGGAAGGCAGGGAGAGGCGGGAGAACACGTAGAATTTTAATTAAAATGTTATGAGGGCTAAGTTATCATTTTCGGCAGAGTTGCATTTCAAAGTTGCGGCTGTGTCCGTGGGTTGATGCGTGCAGATCTAGTGCGCCCGCTACATACTTACAGCAACACCTCCTTGGGATGCTCCATCTCTCAGTGGCGGGGAATGACATTCGTACCCACTTTAAGGTGTCTTTACACTGGCTCAGGCATGCAAAGGGAGTTTGGTGCCCATGAGATTCGGGCGCCAGGGGGTGTCTTTCTGGCTTTAGATGCTAGGTGTGCAGGTGGGCGGTTGGGTGGGCGTCTTGTGTGTTTACATATGGAAGTGCATGTGCATCTCTGGGCTGGCATATGCATTCAGATGGACTCCATGAGCTGAACGGGTTACTATAAGCCAATCCCTGCTCAGCACTGAATAGCATTGAACAAGGTCCGGAGCACGGTAAACAGAGATTTCAGCCCGCTTAGCATCACGGCAGACCCACCATTCAGCTTCCTTTTCGGTGTCTCTCAGGCTACGTCTACACTACGAGGTTCCTCGGCAAAAAATATGCTGACGAGGCACTCATTTGCATGAGTCGTGATCTCATTTGCATATCGTCAGCCGATCCGTTTTTGCGCTAGGGGTTTCTGCGCAAAAACAAGCAGTGTGGATGTTTTCTTTTTGTGCAAAAAACTCCTTTTTCTGCAAGATTGGGATACTTCCTCTTTTGCGGAAAAAGGGGGTTGGGGGCAAAAAGAAAACATCCACGCTGCTTGTTTTTGCGCAAAAACCCCTAGCGCAAAAACGGATGGGCTGAAAATATGCAAATGAGATTGCGACTTATGCAAATGAGTCCCTCGTTAGCATATTTTGGGCTGAGGAAACTCACAGTGTGGGCGTAGCCGTAGAGATCGAGGAAAGAGGCCAAAGGGTTAAAACATTTGGAAAGTAAAGTGTTCAGTCGGGCTTCCATTCTAGCAGCACCCTTTGGGGGCCTTTGCCTGGAGCTGGGGAGAGGATGATACTGGAGCTGGTCGGACCTGCCCTTTTGGAGGAAAGAGGGGGAGTAGAGTCGGCTGCAGACAGCACTGCGGCGGCTGTCATTCAAGCCCAGTTTTCAAAGGGACGGCTCTCTTGTTTGGCTGGCTCTTTGATGGCTGGAAAGGTGGCAGCAGCTGTCCTCTGAGGTGGTGTCTGGGATTCAGCTGGAGCTGCTAGTGCCGGTGGTGATGTCTGCTGAGTCCCTCTCTTTCTGCCCTGGTCTGGTCAGGACGGGACACCTCTCCAGAAAGCCAGGGCCGTAGGAAACGGGGCTGGTGGCAGGCAAGATGCTGAAGGTCTTTCCAATGACCTCCCCCTGGCTCATTCTGTTCTTTGGGGTTTGTGTTTCCAAATTTCTTCACAACATTTCTTTCTTTTAAGGATCCGAAAAGGGAGTAATGGGGGGAAGCGCCCATCTCCTCATTACATCGGCTACTAATTAGGCCTAATATCCAACATTACTCCTTTGGGCTTATTCACTTTTGGCTCTACAGCTCCGGTTCTTACGCAGCATCGTTCTAACACAGGCTTTGGAGTAACGTCACTTGGCCCGTTGGTTTGGACTAAGTCAGGCCTTGCGTCTCGGTTTCGTCCCTTTGTGCGGATATTTGCTGTTATAGGTCTCGTACGGATGTTTACCAACTTTCTGCAGTTGAGCTTTCAGTTCGGATAAGTCGGTAGGCCTGAGTGTCGCAGCCGTGCACGCGTCTGTCTCTCTGGCTATCCAAGATGGCTCCCGTTGACCTAATTGCAGTTATGGCCGCGTACACACTGCAGCTTTTTCACGGCTCCTTGACAAAAAAGCCAGCTCCCAAACTCCAGCTGGCTGCTGCCCAATGTCCCTCCATGCCAGACTGTCACTCAGGCTCCGGGATCAGGTTGCTCCCAGAGTATCCTGCTCCCTGCAGGGAACACTGCTGTCCTGGCGCCGATCCAGGCTGCAGCCCGAGCGCTGAACTCCCCGCTCCCCACCAGAAACGGGCAGCTGCATAAGGCGTGTCGGCTCTAGGGATGTAAAATTGTGACCGTTTCCATGGCTTATCAGTTTATCGGTTTCTTCTACAGGTATACTGCAGAGCCTGCAGCGAAGCCAGCTCCCTGGAGGCGGGGCCAGCAGCTGGGAGCTGGTGCATGCTGGGAACCCGCTTATAAGCAGGCTCCCGGGGCGTACCTGCTCCCGGTCCCCACTCTTGGGGAGCCGGATATGCAGCGGGCTCTGCACGATAAAACTTATAGAGGAGCTTTTTGGTGCAGAGCTCGCGGCGTGTGTAACCGTGTATCTGCTAGGATTTGTAACGGATGTCTGCTCCCCGTTCCCAACAGGGCCAACATACACTAGGCCCGGATCTCCCCACCAGGAGCACAACGCCCCTCCCCGACTCTCAGTTCCCCGCTCCCCACCGAGAACGGGGACCACAGAGCAAACAGTCTGGGGGGGAGATCTACACGCAGTGTCTGGTCAGCTGCCCCATTTGCAAGGGGAGCAGGGAGCCAAAAGCCTGGTGTGGCTGCCCCGTTCCTGGCGGGGAGAGGAGAAGCCCCTTGTGGCTGCCCCGTTCCAGAGAGGAGCCAGGGAAAGGGAAGCGGGGAACCTGGCCGCCAGTGGGGACCTGTGCATGGAGCTGAGAGCAGACTCTCACACTGCCCCTGCTATGCTGGTGGAAGCGCCAAGCGTGCCTGTGGAGGATGTGTGCCAGCGAGGCAAGTACATGAACCACCACAATAATCCCTGCAGGACCGTAACCCACCTAACATCAGTTGACTGAAGCTGACGGTGTAGACAGGCCCTTAGTTAGAATGTGTGTGCACACCTCTATGTACACTGGTAGTGTGTACACCTCTATGTGTACATGGGCGTGTGTGTGAACAACTCTATGTGTACGCAGGTGCACGTGTGCACGCCTTTATGTGTACACTGGCACACGTATGCACACCTCTATGTGTACACGGGCGTGTGTGAACAACTCTATGTGTACGCAGGTGCACGTGTGCACGCCTTTATGTGTACACTGGCACACGTGTGCACACCTCTATGTGTACACGGGCATGTGTGTGAACAACTCTATGCGTACGCAGGTGCATGTGTGCACGCCTCTATGTGTACACAAGTGTGTGAGTGCACACTTGTATCTGTCCACAAGTGCATGTGTGCACACCTCCATGTGTACACAGGCATGTGTGCACACATGGACCTGTCTGTGCCTACCGAGGTGTGCCTCTCCATGCATGACAGAGAGTGCGTAAACATCTGAGCACGGTAGTGCACATGAGTGAGTTTCTATGTGCATGTCGAGTATGCGCACGTGTCCTTCGGCATGCATGTATGCCCGGACATAGAGTATGTGGGTGGGTGTCCATGTTCCAAACAGGCCCTGTGAGGGGGAAGATAAAGCAGGAAAGCAGAGATAGGAGATGAGCTCCCAAAGGGCTGCTCCTGGCAGAACGTAGTACGCACTGCGGGCCCAGAGACGGAAGCTCTGACATGGACCACAGGGTAGAACTCTGATGAGCCCCAAGCGAACAAGGCGCTCTGGGCGTGAACAGGTCCCTCACGACCGCGTGGTTCTCACACTCTGGCTGAGCTTTCTCGCCTTGCTGGCTTTTCTCCGTCTTTCACAACTGAGCACTGGCAAGAAGCGCATCTCTCTGCTCTGCCCGAGTACAAGCAAGAAGCTGACCAGGCACCACCCCTGCCGGCGTGTGCCCAGAATCCTTTGCTCTCTCCTGGAACTCCTTTCTCTGTTCTCTTTCCCGGAGCAAGTTTTCTTCTGCTCTGACCCAGGGACAGGGTTCTGCCGTGGGTTGAGACATTTCCAAGGGTGGGCTACAGGCTTTGGTTTAATTCACCGAAGACTCGCCTGGAATTTTGCTTCCACCCAGTTTCAGCAGGAACCGATTCCTCTCTAAAGGGCTGGAGGTTATCCACAGCTACCCCCCGGCACAGTGAAGACTTGGGAGGGAGAAAGGACATCCTTAAAGCCATATCAGACACTCGCCGCTATAAAGAAGAAGGCTTTTGCATCGGCAGTAGCAGCATTCAGGAAGACGAGACCGTGCCCATCCTGGGTCAGCAAAGCACTCCAGCATGGGCTGACCTGGAAACGTGTATCTGGGCTGTGCTGAACAAGAAGGGACCAAGGCATGTGCTTAAACACTTTGCTGAAGTAGGCAGGGAAGCCGACAGAGATAAGTTCCATCAAGCAGACGGAGATGGCTCCACCGAGGGCCCTGAAAACCAGGCAATTTTAAACGGTGGAAATCCGTGCCTAGCACAATTCACTCAAGTCAACTGGAATCTCAGAAGGGGAGAATTTGGCCAGAAGTTTTCTCCGAGCTCTGGTTTTTCTGAGTACCCAGCCTCCCCAGAACAACTTTTTCCAGACTTCCAAAACCACTCCAACACTAACAAACAAGAACAGGGCTAGGGAGACCATCAGCCTCCTACTGCTCTCCGTTAAACTATTCCTGGAATAGCCCTGCAAGCACAAACCAAAGGAGCATTGTTCCGAGATGCCGCAAAAGGCCTGCCTGGGAAATCAATCCACCAGCCAGCAAGGGACTTTCACCATCCACCCAGGGACCCTAACACCTACAACAACAGGATCTGCATGAGTCAGACCCACACGCTGTTAAGGGGGTCTCACCCGAGTCGGGATTTCACGTGTGTGCCTGTGTGTTAATGCATCTCTCAGTGCACGTGGGTGTGTGTTTGTGTGTGTGTTTGTGTCTGTTGTGTGTGAGTAACCCACACATCTCCTGGATGCGGTGCACTGCCCCCTCCAGTGGCCCTGAGTCCACTTACAGAGAGAATAGTGAGTCTGTTCTACAGCCATGGGCACCCGGTATGTAAGGCAGGGGAAGGCTTTGCCTTCCCAAACCGCCAGGCATAGCCCCGCACACTCTCCACCCCCAGAATGCCTCCCTGCTGTGGGTAAACTGTTGCTGCTCCCAGTGCCCATCTTCCCGGTGTGCCACGGTGCACCCTCCTCCCTCTCCTCAGTGCTCCGGGGCTGGAGAGGCTGGGCTGGGCTGTTTGGCATCCCTCCTCTTTCCCCCTGGTGCTCCAGAGCTGAGACGGGAGGCTGGGCTGGGCTGTGCAATGTGCCCACCTGAAGGGGGTGGGGCTGGGAGCCTGCCTCCCCCAGCTCTGCCTTCCCCAACTGCCCATGGCTACAGCCGTAGCTAACAGGAAAGTGGCTTTTAGCTGATGCAGTAGAAGCTAATGCGCTAGACTCCAGAGGTCCCAGGTTCAAGGCTGCCCACTGCCGGTGATACCTCTGTCTGTCTCTGGGCAGTGCTAGCAGGTGCCCAAATGTGTGGGTGGGTGTTCCCCCAGGCTGCCTGTGTAAATGCCACCAGGCGGATTTGAACCTGGGCCCTCTGAAGCAGAGTATAGGAGCCTCTACCCTCTGAGCTAAAAGCCAGCTGGCTCCCAGCCCCTGCTGTAGAGGTCTCTTGGTCTTAACTGTTGCTGTTGTCTAGGTACCACTTGCATCACTCAGTAACCACACCAGGTGTGTGGGTTACACCTGCTCCCATGCACAGCAGTGGCAGAATTACAAATTGAAAGTGATAGCAGGGCATGGGCGCCGCCGTCCAATAGCCTAGGGAGACACCCGCCATGGAGAGAGGCAGGAGCAGCTTTCTCTGCCCTCTGTTAACAGTGGGGACAGATTAAAGAGAAACGGGAAACGGGGGTGAAAATCTCCTATGACAAACACCCAGCCCAGCCCACAGCTCTGGCCCTCCACCGCGTTGCTGCTGTCTCAGCGCGGGAAGAGCTGCAGACCGGTCACGGAGCGTGTCCCCAGCTTGGGTGGGTGCAATCCAGACCACAGCGGGGCTCGGTCTGGTAACCCTGGGAGCCTTAAAATGCTCGGCTGCTCTAGCTTCCAAATCTGGCTGCTCCCAGCCGACACCCGTGCACCGCATGTCGGTGCGTGAAGCAGCTCTGAACCTGCAGCGCTCACCGCCAGCAGCCTGCTTGATGCATCCCTGGCCTCCACCAGCCTGCAACACACCTGGCAAGATGACATCGCCGTCCTCCAGCCCCAAATGCGCCGGGCGCACGGCAATGTCCAGCCTTTTCCTGGACCAGTTAGAGGGATAACAAGGATCGTTTGTTTGCAAAGTGACAGGCCTCATAGAATCCTAGGGCTGGAAGAGACCTCAGGAGATCATCAAGTCCAACCGCCTGCTAAAAGCAGGACCATTCCCAACTAAATCAACCCAGCCAGGGCTTTGTCAAGCCAAGACTTAAACACCTCTAGAGATGGAGATTCCACCCCCTCCCTAGGGAACCCAGCCCAGTGCTTCCCCACCTGCCTAGGGAAATAGTTTTTCCTCATATCCAACCTAGACCTCCCTCACTGCCCCATGAGACCACTGCTCCTCAATCTGCCATCTGGCATGGCTCTGCACTTGAACTCTGGTGGACTATCTCTGGAGGTCCAACAAGAGTGCCAGTTGGGTTAGCGTCAAAATAAGATGGGTTTATTACCCAAAGAAGCCAGGGTTTGAGACCCCGCAACGAGGCAAACATGACTGCTAGCAAATGAAAGGGGGAACATGCTGTCTAGAAACGACGACGTACGCAAACCGCTGTGGCTCAAGCTACGCTCTTGCCATGCTGCGTTCCCACAGGACAGCTGGCCACTCCCTCTGCCAGGCTCTCCCCGGAAAGCCATCCTCTTGCCGGCTGCTCCTTGGAACTACAAGAAGTCTCCGCACAGACTGAGCAGGGGGCACGTAGGCTGCAAGCGGAGCAGAGGCGGCCGGACTGGAATCCTGTTCTGGGTTCTGTCCAGAATAATGCCTGTTCCGGGTGGTTTGTCTGAGTGGCACAGGTCTGAGGTGCGCCCCCATGACGCAACACAAAGCACACAACGGAGCCTCCGGCCTAGTCTCCCAAAGTTGTGTAAACAGTCACAAGGCTTCCCCTATGTGGAATAACCTCACGCTGGGCTAGTGAACTGGAGGGGCTACGCTACCGAGACACTTGGCCATGACCAGGCAGAGGAGGTAGAAACAGGGGCTGTATATTTTTTCACAGCTCCAGTTTCCTGCTCTCCCACCTCTCCTTTCATGGCTTCTTTCCACTAAAACAGGCTCGCCCATGGGAGGAGCCCACAAGGGGCTTCCACCACTGCTTCTGTTGCTATTGCAGCCACAGCGAAACCCTGGGCCCTTTAAAATTGCTGCAAGAGCAGTGTGCCCTCTCGTTTTCCATCCATGTGCGCAATCAACGTTGTTCTGTGCACCAAAGCAAGTGCAGAGGGGCACCACCAACAGAAACACGCGCGACCGGCTTTCGGTGCTCTGCTAATCAGCCACACGGGCATCTGAATCTCTCCTGGGTGGCCGCCCAAGTGCTGAGCTTACAGGAAACGCTCCAGCCAGCTCTGAGGGCCGGCAGGGGAGGGCAGATACCGCACCATCTGGCCTGGGAGGCTGCATGCCCTCGCTCTGCCCCAGTCAGACCCACGCCTGTCCTTTCCCCAGCCCACAAGCTCATTTTGGACGCTGCTAATAAGCACTTTGCTTTGTGTTTCCTTCTTGATAATCAGCAAGAGCCTTTGGGGCTGACAGTTACAGCAGCTGGTACCAGAAGCCAAATTAAACCATAATAAAATTGCCGTCTCTTTGTTAGGGTGTGTGTTCACCGCTCCCCCCTCCAATCTCCAGACGGCGAGTTAGATGCTAACTGCCTCCTTACAGCCCTGCTTTGTGATGAATAGGATGCCTACAAACCGCTTGACAATGGCGAGCAGTGGGTGCATTGTGACCCCGGCTTCTCACGCTGATCGGTATTGTAATTGGGTATGCCCCTCATGCATGCACCGGGTGTGAGTGCAGCTTGAGTAGACATATACGAGGTAGCTTTAATCGAGCCAGCCCATATATTGGAGCAGGGAAGCCCTAGCAACAGATGCTTCAGAGCAGGCCAGCCATGATATCAATTAGTCAAAGTTCTGGGTAATTTCATCTACATAGCTAGATTAAAGCTAGATCGGGTAGGTCTAGCTGCAATCATGACCTGGGTAGACATACCCACAGTGTATCCTTGTGCTTCCCTTGTCTGTTTCTTGTAGCCATGTGTCGTTTCTTGTCTGGGATTGTACAATCTTTGGGGCAGGGACTGTCTCTTTATTATACGTGTGCACAGCACCCGACACAATTCAGTCCCAATCCCCATGGCGTTGCCGTCATGCAAATCGTTAATATTAATTACGGCTGATCTGGAAGGTTTCAGCAAACGGTTGCTGTGCCGAGCTGCCCAAATCAAAATGTTTTGCGAAAACCAGGCTCAGGTTCAACACACTTCCCGACGCCAAAGGATGCTGAAGACTAAAGTTTCAACAGCTTTGAAACAAAACATGCCGCTGGTGTTTGGTTTGAAATAACCTTTTGCTTCAAAATTGGAACTAAGTGGATTGAAAAAAAGGTAAAAATGAAAAAAAATTAAAATCAAAACGCATGTTTCAACTGATCCAAAACGAGCCGGGAAGAAGGGAGATGATCATTTGGTTGGGGAGATTTTGACTTTTCCTCCGGACTCAAGATAAATAAAAAACACCGTTTCCAGCTCTGATACTAATTTCCACTAAAGCCGAGATTTCCCTGTAGCTCAGAAGATAGAGGACTATGCTTTCTCAGCTGGAAGATCTGCGTTCTAAGCCTGCTGCTGCTATTAACCTCCAAGAAGCTTTAACAGGCAGCAAAATAACAACCGTGAAGTCCCCATTGGCTAAAGCTTTGTCACAGCTGTTACCTTATAGTCTATACAGCCTTCCTTCCAACATGCTTCACAAACCACCTGCATACAGCGCCAGAGAAATGCAACCAGCTCTGGGGTGGAAGAATGTTCTGTTGAGTTTCTGAACACAGCAAACATGATCCTAGCTGAAGAGCCATCCAAAAGAACCCTCTGTCAAGCCACCATGTGGTCCTTATCAACATGGGAATGATTGAGCGCTGGCGTGACCTTGCCAAGATTAGAAACACACACACACATGCCGCACCATCTAAAAGGCATCACACTGCCATACACATACAGATGTGATCTCCTCACCTCAAAAAAGATATTTTGGCCTTGGAAAGGGTTCAGAGAAGGGCAACTAAAATGATTAGGGGTTTGGAACGGGTCCCATACGAGGAGAGGTTAAAGCGACTGGGACTTTTCAGTTTAGAAAAGGTGAGACTGAGGGGGGATATGATAGAGGTCTATAAAATCATGAGTAGTGTGGAGAGGGCAGATAAAGAAAAGTTATTTAATAGTTCCCATAATATGAGGACTAGAGGACACCAAATTAAATTAATGGGTAGCAGGTTTAAAACTAATAAAAGAAAGTTCTTCTTCACACAGCGTGTAGTCAACTTGTGGAACTCCTTGCCACAGGAGGCTGTGAAGGCTAGGACTAGGATAGAGTTTAAAGAGAAGCTAGATAATTTCATGGAGGTTAGGTCCATAAAAGGCTATTAGCCAGGGAATAGAATTGGTGTCCCTGGCCTCTGCTTGTCAGAGGCTGGAGAGGGATGGCAGGAGACAAATCACTTGATCATTGTCTTCGGTCCACCCTCTCTGGGGCACCTGGTGCTGGCCACAGTTGGCAGACAGGCTACTGGGCTAGATGGACCCAGTACGGCCGTTCTTATGTTATGTTCTTATGCCACAGATTATTGAGGCAGCTGCTGTAAATAGCATTACTGGATGCCTCCAATCCAACTTCTGTCCCTAGGTGACTATTCCTCCCACCCTGGAGGCCCGGCTGAGCAGTCACTAGACAGGAGGGCTTAGGTATGTAACCCCGAACCTTGGACCTCTGGAGCTTAGTGAAGGAGCCCCCACAGCTTGAGCTAAAAGCTCAGCTACAGCTGTAGAGCAAACTACTTCTCTCTCTGTGGGTACATCTAGACTACAGGCTTTTGTCGACAGAGGCTTTCTCGACAGATACTGTCGACAAAGCTTCTGTTGACAAAGAGCATCTAGACTACATCCAGTTCTGTCGACAAAGCAAGCCGCTTTGTCGACACGAGAGTGTAGACGCAAAGGACAGTGTAGATGCAATAACGGCTTCTGTTGACAGAAGGCGTTATTCCTCATAGAATGAGGTTTACCACCGTCGACAAAACCGCCGCGTTCTGTCGACGTTCTGTCGACAGAACACAGTGGCAGTGTCAACGCAGGTACCGTTTTGTCGACAAAAATCCACAGTTGTTGACAAAACCTGGTAGACTAGACGTATCCTGTGAGTGGTCTCAGTGCCACTCCACAGAATGGTGAAGCACACCCCGTCAGTGGGTGGGTGACACGTACTGCAGCACAGAGCCCAACGTGCCTGTCCTTCTCCTCAGGCAGTGGCTGATTTCGCTGCAAGGTGTGGAGGGGGCTGAGGGCCCACAGAACTGGGAGCTGCCTCCTAGCCCACCAGGGCACAGACTACCAGCTTTCTGGGTCAGGCCTGCAATGCATGGGTGGCTCAGGTCTGGAGCATCCCCTCCTATGCCCCACTTAAGGCATTTTGTTTTCGGGGGGGACGTAAGTGATGGATTGACCTTGAACTGACCCTCTGCATTGAGCTGACCTTCACCAGGAGGAGCTCACTGAACGCCCCACAAGTCCTGTCCTGTGGAAAACCTGGAATGGATACTCTTCCGGGTCCCCTCTTTGCTGCTATTTCCAAAGACTGGATCTGGAACCCGGAGGCGGAGGACTAGGTGTGCCCTTCAGAGCAGGGGTGGGGAACCGGATTTGGGTCAGGCGCCGCTCACAAACAGAAAAATCAGTCGGGGGCTGCACACAAGTGAGAAGGAAAGCGAGAAGCCCCTGACGGAGAAGGAGAGAGGCTCTCCCCACATTCTCCTCGCACACCAGAGCCTGGGAGGGCAGGCTAGTAGATTTGTGTGCTCCAGCCCTGCGGGTGGGTGGCAGGGGGCCTGGAGCACCCGTCTGGGCTCCCCAGTGCTAAGTCTTGGGGGCCAGATCCAGGCAAGCTGGGAGCTGCATTCGGCCCCTGGGCCTGAAGTTCCCCACCCCTGCTTTAGAAGATCCTATGCTATTAGACTAAAGGGGCTAGGAGAGCAACTCCCTCCATTAAGCCCCAGAAATCTGGCTCTCAGCAGCTTTGGATGCTCCCTCTGTTCCACTGAGCACCATTTGCAGAACTTCGCTGCATCCCAATAACTCAGGCAGCTCGGAGAGAGAGATTCCGAAAAGGGTAGAAAAACCCACAAGAGCCCAAGGAAACGCCAGTTTGCTGCCAAATGAAAAAATAGCACCGGGGGAGCTCTCCTGTGTACACATTAGAGGCTGCCAAGGCATCGTGATTCCAGCCCAGAAACATGTGCCGGTGCATCGCCCGTGGTGGGGAAGGGTTTGGGGACCTGCCATCATTCCCAACTCGCCACCCCCCGTTTCTACACATCACCCCACCCTGCCCCCGCCACACGAACACACTGTCTTTGCATGCCAGCATCTGGAATCAAAAGCCAGCCCCTTCTTTTCCCACTGCCGCGGGTGTTCTTTGGTGCCAACGCCGCCTGTACTGCGCCTGTACTGTACCCGTCTCGGCTGCAGCACGTAGGGGCGCGGTGCAGCTGATGCCGCGCCGTTCGTTAAAAGCAACGAGGCTTCACATTTCACAGCTCCCGGATATGTGAGCTACGCTGGGCTGGGCCTTTTTTTATTACTTTCTAGCCGTCTGGGTACCATGGGTCAGTAATTGTTCATTGGCCTGTATGCGGCGCTCAGTGAACATTTGGTGTAATGAGCTCGGCTGTAATAGACTGTTGCTGCATTATTGAAAGCAGAGCAAAATCCACACCCAACCGATATGTGATGATGAGATGGTCTTAAAGGACGTCCCGTCCGATTAGGCTGCTCTGTGATGCCAGCACCGGCAGAAAGGCTGACGCGTAGGAGATTTAAATAGGTCGCACAGTTCTGTATCGCTCACTTTGGCAAAGGCCAGGCCCAGCGATGCCATCCGCAGGCTCGGCGCTTTCCGAGGTGAGGGACACCGACACGGTGAGCGCATGGAGGGGAAAAGCCACTCAATGAATCATTCGGCCGAGGCCGGTGTAAATTGCCTTCGCGCCGCTGACCTCTATGCAGCTTGATCGAGAGCTGCTGAGGTTTGGCCGATCATCTTCAAAAGGCGTTCTGCCGGGGTTCATCCAAAGGGCAGCAAAATCCTGGGATGATGGGGGAAGCCTGGCAATTCAAAAGGGACCAGATCTCCCGGCTGCCACCACTGCTACTGTGGCAGCAGCAGCGGCTGCATCCCGTGGTCCTTTAAATCGCCGCCGGAGCACCGCACTGGGGGCTCTGAGGACTGCGGGGAGGGAGCTGCAGTCTGGCCAGCACTGAGGGCTAGCTGCCTCGGACCCGCCTCTTCTGCATGAGGCCCTGCCCCTTTCATATGCACGGTGCCAACCCCACACACACGTTGCCCAGGGGCATATGGAAGCTGTTGGATTCCCTGGGGGTGGTCACAGGAGGAAGAGGCCAATCCGGGGCAGAGCCTCAGGGTGGTGGGCGAGTGGCCCACCATCCAAGCACCCCTTATTTTGTTTTCCCAGTGGGAGCTTCCGCCCCAGCGCACACATGGAGTCGGTGCGAAGCCGACAGTCACCCGCCATTTTAAGATATAAGGGAGGAAAGCGAGAGAAAGGACGGGCTTTGTTCCAGTCTCAGCTCACCAGCTTGTGGACACGCTCACAATGCACAAAGATCAGCAGTTACCTTCAGAACATGCCTCCGCTGGACCAGAAAGACTAAAGGTGGAATTTACATCCAGTTGCTCAGGGAGTTTTCTAGGCAACTATTCCCATGATTGCCATGAGGGGACTTTTCTGTGTAATTTAATGATCAGTGAAAGCTCAGCCTTTTGGTGATGCATCTTTTTTTTTTTTTTAAGTTCATCATTATTTAACATCCTCTCCTATTCCGGCTGGCGAGCAAATGCCCCTAAGTGCTTTGCATGAGAAGACGCTGGAATCGAGATGCAAAGAGATGCCAAATGCTGGATTCAAAGCCATCACATCCTCAGGGTGTGGATTTACACACCTGACCTCTAGCACAGCCAAATAAAGATATTACTCCAGCTGAAAAAAAAAATACACACATAACCATTCACTGACTAACTGTTGGAAGGAGGGGTTAGTAACTGACTAGCAGTTGGAGGGAGGGGTTAGTAACAGGAGGGTTTTGTAGGAATAACTGTTGGAGGGTGGGGCTAAACATTTGACAAGAGAGGTTAGCAACTGGATAACTGAATAACCATAAGAGGAGGGGTTTAGCAATTGACTAACCATTGGAGGAAAGAGCTAATAACTGAATAACCAGCAGGGAGGAGGTGGGGGCGCAGCAACTGAATAACCATTGACAACTGACTCCTTGTTGGAGCGAGTGGCTAACAAGGGAATAACTCTTCCAGGCAGTGGGCAACGTGGAAACTGAGCAATATGGCAGGTCACAAGCACAGCTAAGTTTTCAGCCACCAGCTCTTGTGCACTCAGACACATCTGCTGGAGAGTTTTCAAGAGCTAGAGGGTGGATCCCTACAAAAGTATTCTGAATATCACAGAAATCTCGCCTCTCAGTTATATCTGCTTCCATGACACAGACATGCCCCAGCCTACACTGACAGGCATGTTATAGCTGTGTCCAGCTGTTTTCTCGCTATGACACTGATGGAGGTCACGAATGGTCCCTGCCAAGAGCTATGTATTAACTGACTGTCGTGGTTATTGCCAGATGTGTGTATGGGGAATTATTTACAGTTATGCCACCTGCAGGTTATCTGCAACCCTGCTCGGAGAGAAAGCTACCAAAGCAGAGTAGGTTGGCCCTGAGCCAACGAACCTGAGAACAATGGATGCCCATGAACACAGCCTACGTTTACTGCCTGGAGTCTATGCAGGCTGGAGATGTACAATGACAAAGGAACCCCAGAAGCCTTTTGAGAAGTGAGCCCCTTGGCTAAGAAACAATAGCCTGGGACTGTATGCAAGAACTGGCCCGAGGGATTGTCCATTACAGGAGAGAACTTTCAGTCAGTGCGGAAGGTCCCAGGAACAGTGGACCCCAGCTTCATAGACTGGATAAGCACCAGAAAGATGAACCATGTGGGTCAGAAATACCTGATGAGACAAGAAAGTCACTTGCTTATAAGTATAGGCTGTGGATTGTGTTGTGTGGGGTTTTTTTTTAATCTGGTACCAAATCCTTTTATGTGCCTTTCTTTTAAATCTTCATCTGTTACATAAACGTTTTACTGTCGGTCAGTCCGAGTGCCTTGTGCTGAATTAAGGTGAAACTGGGGGACTGCTGTCTCCAACGAGCCAGTGGATGCTGCAGGAGCCCAAAACACAGGGGATTGGGGGCCGGCGTGTCACGAAGTGGGGTGTGTAAATTCCTGGCTTGCACTGGGATAGAGCAGGGCTCATGGAGCCTAGTATATTACAAATCAGCCAGTGGCTGGGGAGAGTTTCACCTGATGGGCACAGACAAACCTCCCTCCCGCTTAGAGCAGGAGGTAGCAATTCATCCCGCACAATTTGGATAACCCCAAAAAGTGTCACCGTTTCTCGCTCTAATGGGAGGGACCCACATACTTCAGCATCAGTTTTGTGTGCATGAGGAGTAAGGGTTTGCAAGCAACAAGGATTTAAAATGAAAATATTTTGCGGGGGGGAGGAGACTTGTTTTTTTCCCCTCTTTCTCCTGTATCTTGCAACAGAAGGGAAACGTGTTAGCTCCGAGTTTGGCCAGCTCAATAGAGAGTAATTAAAAAGGCTTTTATTTTGTGAGCACTTCTACAAGAATGACTTAAGGTCTGAAACACATGATCTACAATGAGAACACTGTTATAGTCTTGGACTTCACAACATCCTCTGGCAAGGAGTTCCACAGGTTGACTGTGCATTGTGTGAAGAAATACTTCCTTTTGTTTGTTTCTTTGTCTGCTAGTAAGAACTGAAGTCTATTGACTTTATCAAACAGAAAGATGCATGGTCTATAAATGCCTCAATGGATAAAAGAGATCAGATGGCTCTTAGATCTAGCAGACAAAAGAATAAAAAGGCCCCATTGCTAGACATTAAAATGAGACTACCTCAATGGAAATAAGCCAGAACTTCTTAGCAACAAGGATAATTAATCATTGGAACCGATTACCAAGGCATGTAGCAAATTCTCCATCACTTTGGAGTTTTGAAATCAAGATTCCGTGTCTAAAAGATATGCTCTGGTTCAGCCACAAATTATTCAGCTCAATGAAGGACTCGTTGGATGAAATGTAATGACTTGTGCAAGGCAGCAGCTGAGGCTAGACTATCATCATGATCTCCTGAAGTGTCACAATTCATGTATTTTTAAAGCATCCGATGAAGGGCCAAATGCCAGATTTCAGGGTCATACAGCAGCTAAATGGAGGTTTAGAAATTAGAAGCCCCGAAACAGCATTGTGTACACATTGAAAGTAGACTATGAAGACTGACGGCATCACTGCTGCTACCAGTTCTTATGGCCTTCCAAGAATTTAAAATGTTCTTTCACCACGTCTGGAGTACTGCGTCCAATTCTGCCCCCCTGTAGAAAGGATGTGGACACATTGGAGAAAGTCCAGCAAAAGGCAACCAAAATGATTAGGGGGCTGGACCACATGATGTACAAAGAGAGGCTGAGGAATTTGGGCTTGTTTAGTCTGCAGAAGAGAAGAGTGAGGGGGGATTTGATAGCAGCCTTCAACTCCTTGAAGGGAGGTTCCAAAGAGGATGGAGAGAGGCTGTTCTCAGTAGAGGCGGATGGCAGAATGAGGAGCGGTGATCTCAAGTTACAGTGGGGGAGGTCTAGGCTGGATATTAGGAAAATCTATTTCCTTAGGAGGGCGGTGAAGCACTGGGCTGGGTTCTCTAGGGAGGTGGTGGAATCTCCATCCCTAGAAGTTTTTATGTCCTGGCTTGACAAAGCCCTGGCTGGGATAATTTAGTTGGGAATGGTCCTGCTTTGGGCAGGGGGCTGGACTTGATGACTCCTGAGGTCTCTTCCAGCCCTGGGAGTCTATGATTCTATGACATCTATTCTTCTTTCCTCGTGCAAGTAAATTTGGGACAGAATTAGCTAAGTTCCAAATTCAGCAAAACACTTAAGCACCCACTTAACGGTTTGATTACTGTGCCCCATCGGGGTCCTTTTGAAAGGGTCACATCTACCCTGCTGTCGACAGTGAATCCAGTTGACCCCTGGGCTTTCCAGTAGAGACTGCTAGAGTCAAGGCAGCACCCAACTCCCCTGGAATGTCACCAAGAGCTTGGAAGCACCCAACTTCCCTGGAATGTCACTGAAAATCTGGCAGCACCCAACTTCCCTGGAATGTCACTGAGCTTGGAAGCTCCCACCTCCCCTGGAATGACACAGACCTTGGCACATGCCTGCCTTTCATGTGAAAATCTCCCAATTTGTATGTTTATTTCCTACCATCCTTCCCTTTCCCCTGCACTTTATTTGTGTGTGTCTCAAATCACCGTTTGCCCTTGGGATTACCTCCTCTCCGAAGGTGCAAATACCTTTTCCACCCCCAATACAGTCTCCATCGACACAGCAGGCCCATGAACAATGTATTCTGCACAGTCCCCTGTAACCCTTTGCCCCCACATGGCTCTTGTCATTCAGGGAAGGCACCATTTGATTTTTCTTCACTGCGACCGGATGAAATCCTTCCCCTCCTACTCCTCACTAGCGTTCTCTCCGGGCAGCGCTGTCTGTCAGCGGCAGCATAATCCTGCAACTCGCAAGGTACCTGCAGCTACAAAATGGGTAATGATGAGCAAGCTGCAGCTGCCAGCCCACGTCAAAGTGCTGCTCGTCGCCAGGGTGAGCTCCCCGGGCAGCTACAAGCAGGACTATTGTCACAGCGAAAGCCCTCTCTGGCACTGGCCAGATTCCTCCCCCTCCCCCATAGCCTATGCAAAGCGATCTCTTTGGTCCAGTAAAATGAATCCACCTGCTGCCCTTGGAAATGTCATTGAGAGTCGCTGCTGCGGGCAGAGGAGGAGGGGGTCTGTGCCTTCCGTCTGAGCCATTCTGTACATCTGACATTACGCTCCCCCAATGATGTCGGGGGAAGCACTTTCCAAGAAGGCGGCATTAACTCTCAGCCCACATAAGACACATGGGGGAGGCCTAGGTTGGATATTAGGAAAAACTATTCCCCTGGGAGGGTGATGAAGCACTGGGATGGGTTCCCTAGGGAGGGGGTGGAATCTCCATCCCTAGAGGTGTTTAAGTCCCAGCTTGATAAAGCCCTGGCTGGAAGGATTTAATTGGGGTTGATCCTGCTTTGGGCAGGGGGCTGGACTCAATGCCTCCTGAGGTCTCTCCCCGCCCTAGCATTCTAGGATTCGATGACCCTGTCTCCAAGCTTCATCAGTTCAGCTGTCAGCCCCAAATGAGGCCAGATGGAGCGGCAAACACAGGGACTAGGTCTGGGAAAAACTCATTCAATCCGTGTAAGTCCGTTCTTCCCACGTTCCAATGCTGCCTTGCTCTCTAAAGATCGTCTTCAATGATGCTCAGTCTAGCTTTAAGGTCTCTTCCGATCTCATGCGCTGGAAGTTTTACCCAGGGGTTCCTTTTCCAGACTCTGACCCCTAGTGATCCCCTCATCCTAAACAGCCCCTCAAGCACCTGGATATTTGCACTCCACAAACAGAGCAATGTCCAAAGATACCTCCTGTTGCAGACCTCTGGCGGACAACACTCCCACGCTCAAAACTTGTCACCTCAGGGTTTGTACTAGGTGCCATGGTGAGTGACGAGCCGGGTCGGCGCTGTGGTGAGTGACAAGCTTTGTTCCTCGCTACTGCCGTCCGTCTGCGGCTCTCACGTCACAGCCCTTTTATGAATTATGCCTCTCAAGACATAGGAACATAAGAATGGCCAGACTGGGTCAGATCCAAGGTCCAACTAGCCCAGTCTTCCATCAGTGGCCATTGCCAGGTGCCCCAGAAGGAATAAACAGATCAGGCAATCATAAAGTGATCCATCCCCTGCCGTCTATTCCCAGCTACTAACAAACAGACACCATCCCCACCCATCCTGGCTAATAGCCACTGATGGACCTAACCTCCATGAATGTATCTAGCTCATTTTTGAACCCCTTCTCCACATCCTCTGGCAAGAAGTTCCATAGGTTGACTGTGCACCGAGTGAAGAAAAAGCCCCTTTTGTTTGTTTTAAACCTGTTGCCTATTCATTTCATTTGGTGATCCCTAGTTCTTATATAGTGGGAATAAGTAAATAACTTCTCCTTATTTGCTTTTTCCCCCACCAGTCATGATTTTATAGACCTCTACCATATCCTCCCTTAGTCTCCTCTTTTCTAAGCTGAAGTCTTGGACTTAACATCTTCTGGCAAGGAGTTCCACAGGTTGACTGTGCATGGTGTGAAGAAATACTTCCTCTTGTTTGTTCCTTTATCTGCTAAAAAGAGGCCATAAGAGGTGTGTGTTACTTTACCAGCTTCTCAGATGGGGAAAGCAAAGCAGTGACCAAGCAGTTTAAGTGACGTACCCAATGTCTGCAAGGGAGTCGGTGACTGTCCTCATGGCTCTTAGTCCTATTCTTCGGTTCTAAAGCCGTTTTTCAGAGACAACTGGACAGTGTCATCCACCAGCCAAGTGCACTTACCGCCACGGCGCCTCCTGCTGGTAGCCCTGGGAATTAGCTTTTGTTTGCTTTCTGGAGGCCTCCCTCTGGCAGGTGTCTCCGCATGTTCTCACTTCACTCTCCAGTCTGGACCCGCTTCACTCTTGCTACTACACTCCAGCTGTGCCTGCTCCAGTGTCTCTTGACCCCCTTCCGGGGGGTCCTCTCTCCACACCAGAGTCCTCCCTTCCTAGGGAACACCCAGTTACCTTGGACCCTTCTTGCCTCAGTGACCCACAGCCAGTCTTCAGCTAGCCCCTGCCTCAGGGCAAACTCCAGTCTGGAATGGCCACTCAGCATTGTCAGGGGGTGTGGACCTGCTGCCTTTGCCTACCCCGGCTGCCTCCCTGCAGCCCTAGTAGCCTCAGGCCTTGCTTCAAGCCCTGCAGCCTGGGGGCTTGCCTACCTAGAGTTTCCCCAGCTCTGCCTGCCTGCCTGCCTGCCTGCCTGCCTGCCTGCCTGCCTCCAAGAAGCCTCTTGCTTCCCAGACAGCTAGGTCCCACCTGCTCTCCAGCCAGAGTGAACCCTCCCCTACTCCCTCCTGGAGGCCTTCTTTATGTAGCCTCAGCTGGGCCCTAATTGGCTACTGCCTGCCACAGCTGTGGGTTTTGCACCCCGCTCTCTCCCAGGATTCCGGGTTTTACATTTAAAGGGCCAGGGCGGGGCAGATGCCTCCTCACAATCCGGAGTGGAGCTTTTCCTGACGATTCCCGTTAGCGACAATGAAGGGGGAGAGGATGACGTCAGACCCTGGCTGATGGCCACATGCAGTCTCAGCAGATACACAGGGTGGCCAGGTGGCCAATATTCACCCGGACAGTCCGGTATTTTCGGCTCCTGTCTGGTAAAAAAATTCAGAGACTACTGGACACCTGAGATGTCCGGTATTTTCTGAATTTTTCCCCAGGCTAGGAGGCGAAAATGCCGGGCACTTGGCAACCCTACAAACATTCAGCGCCCGGACTCCCCCCCCCCCCTCGAGCCTGCACCCTACCCCGGCCCGCAACACCCCCAACCCCCACGCTTACCTGGTTCCCTAAGTCTGCCGGCACAAAAGGGGACATACTGTTTTAATGCTGGTTTGGGGGGGGGGGTTGTTTTTGTTTTTTGGCTCAACAACTTTGGTCTCCCCGCCTTTTTTTTTTCCTTTCAACAGAATTTTTTCTGGGTGCTTTTTTTTGCGGGGGAGAGAGGGGGGGGTTCGGTATTTTTGTTTCAACCATCTGGCAACCCTAGATACAAACGGGAGTCACCACCTGAGGATCTGCCCCCCTTTGAACACATCTGGTGCATTCTTCTGCACCACAGCCAGAAGTTACATGGGTGAGAATGTTGGAAGTAGCCCAATAACCTAGGCCTTAGGGACACCTCACGTCCCCACTTGCTGCTGAAATGTCCCAAGTCCAAATGAGAATGGGAAGTCAGGCCTATCTGCTCCCTTTGAGGTGGCATCTGAAATTCAAGAAACAATCACTAAGATGATGAGTGAATGTTTCCTCCTTGTCCCAAATAATTTACCAACATTTTTAATGGCCCAACACGCCTCCCCCTTGTTTTAATAGCTCTGCAGTGAGAAACAACAAAGGAAACCCAACTTTGGGAAAGGGAAAATGTTACTCATGCAAAACAGGAACCACCACCATTAACTGTGGAGCTGAGTCAAAGATTCAGGTGGAAAAATACTGGCAGAGATCATGTCCCGAAATAGAACCACTACATTTTCCTTACCGGGCTTTTGCAGCAACCAAAATTTCACACCGGAACATAGTCAGGCCGGCTGCATGCAGAGACAGGATACTTTGTGAGTGCTAATCAGTTGCATATGGTGGCATTCAGTCAATAAAACTACGAGTTCTTTATCTTTAATATTGTGCCGAGATGACTAGGAGACCCTCAAATCCCCAAATATTTGACATCCAAAAAGAACTTTGATTCATTCCACATCGGAGACCCTTTCATATTTGTTTTCCAGGAACAGACTTTGCTAGAGAGCCTCACAAAAAGCCAATATAAAGTTTTAATGCGCCAGTATTTGCCGAAAAGCTAATTTTGAATTTCACCTTCAATTGTAATAATAAAATAAAGGAAAAGGTCATGCTGAATGCATAAATCATGCTATAAGGGAATGGCGTGACTTATGGAACGAACAAGTGCTACACAAAACCAGCCATACGGGACTCTTTGCACATTCTTGATGTAGAGAAAAACCTCTCGCGGAGACATTGGTGGCATGTTTTTGAATAACAAATTTCACGATCAGCTCATAAACAAGAGGAGAGACAAATGACTGCTTCGTTAGGCTGTATTTGCTTAGCTCCAATAATGAGCATATTGATTCAAAACTCAACAGTGAAGCACTTATAATGTTATCACTTGTACAGTAGATAGAGCCAAGTCAAGATTAAAAGGATACCCTGAAAATTTTAGGTGCTACAAGATAAGTCAATGTCCAGCATCCTCACTGGAAATTCTCCTTTAAATACAACTAAATCTTGTCTCTTTCTCTCCACAGAGATTAACCCAGGGTTTTATGCAGAGCCAGGCATGAACCACACATTTCAAATCTAGATTCTAACTTTCCCAGGATTTGGGAAGTTGTCTGAATGAAAGAGACAGGAATATTTAACTCAGAGATCAAAACTTCTCCGAAGTGTGGGGATGTCTAGGTCAGACCTCATGCCTCAGTTTGGAACCATCTGCTTACTGAGAGCTGGGTCAGGCACGGAGAAGGAATAAATCAAAATGGGCCTTATCCGGACACCAAAATAGATGCAAGAAGTCCTGTTTCCTGATTCCCCCCAGCACTTCACTGGAGAACCGGTGACTTCTCGTTCCCGTCTAGTTGAAGGAGATTAATGGAATCTATCCTCAAACAGCGCCACTAACACAGGCTGCTTCTGAAAGCACAATACCAATCCCTTCACACCAATAATGCAGAAAGGCTAACGACTCCAACACAAGCAGGTATCAGCATGAGAGCTGAGATTAGAACTCAGGTGTGCCTGACTTTGGCTCTTATGTTCAGTCCCCTTTCATCTCACAGACCTTTTTTGAAAAATCTCTTGCCATGCACAGCACACGCTGTGGTTCCAGGAATCACTAGAGAAAGAAACCCAGCAAAGAAAGAGGACTATGTAGCACTTTAAAGACAAACAAGATGGTTTATTAGCTTCTTCCACTATTTGATCTGAGGAAGTGGGTCTGGCCCATGAAAGCTCATCACCTAATAAACCATTTTGTTAGTCTTTAAAGTGCTGCATAGTCCTGTCTTTTGTTTCAGCTACACCAGACTAACACGGCTACATTTCTATCACTATTCAGCAAAGAAAGGAGAGAGAAAACATTGATCCTCCACTTCCACCTCCCCATATGGATAATATTGACAGGCTTTTACAGACAGAGATGGGACCAGGATTAACATCTCCATTCATGCTGCTTTGATTCAGAGCCAGTCCTATCCGGCCCAGGAAGTCACTTCAGATTACGTATTTCCTATGCACTAAAAGCGCCTGGGGCGGCGTGGTGGAACCTGACGCAAGAGGTGACATGTCGCGGCCCCTTCCCGCCTTGGTTTCTTGTGGAGTTTGGGGGTTTCTGAAACTTACTTGTTTCAATTACAGGTTAATAAAATGCCACTGAAATTACTGACCCTGCTTACAAGCGGTAATGGGTTTAAAATCAGGGAGCAGGAGGGCTCAGATACCATGGAGATGGGCACAGTCAGCCAGAGCTCTATTGTACATGCCCCCCCTTTCACCCAAAACACGGTCTTCAACACCGCCTTGCCCACCGCTGCGCTCCACTTACCCAGAAGCTCCACCCGGCCGCCGCTCATGCAGTTTTCCAAATAAATCCCATCCTTGAAACAATCTTCCTTCCTCTTGGGTAGCCCCAACATCTCGCCGGGCAGGTCCAGCACTTCCCCTCCAGAGCACGAGCAAGGCGTCTGCATGATGCCACAGGGATGGGAGCTGCTGCTGGTGGTCAGGCAGGTGTCTAGCCATTGGCACAGCATCTGGCAGGCGGCTTTGCTGGGGCTCCGATTGCCCACCACCAGGTACTCCACCGAGAAGTCCTGCTCCTGAGGCTTGGCGGGCTTCCGCCGCCCATGCCCACCTTCTCCCGGGGGCGCGGTCTGCTTCATCTGGAGGAACTGCTTGTTGGACTGGAGGAAGGCGTGCCTGGTGGACGTGTCGCAGAGTTTTAGCACGTCGTCGAAGCTCTCCATGCCCAGGTAGGTGCGGGTGGACTCCAGGAAAGAGTCGAACTGGTAGGTGCGTATGGGCTGGTGGCCACATAGGCCGGTGGGTTTCAGGACCTTCATGTACAAGGTGTACCTCCGGGGGTCCGGGTTCTGGATGATCCAAGAGCACCGGGAGGAGTTCGATGGGAAGACAGCAAAGGAGGAGAAATAGCCAAAGAATTTCCCCTGGACCAGGGTGGTGCAGGGTGTTTGTCCCAGGTCCAGGGCGACCACAGTCCACAGGAAGAAGAGGGGTGATATCAAAAGCAGGTTCAGGGCAAAGCCAGTGCTCCTCATCCTAGGTCTCTGGTCCTATGGAACTCAAAGTAAGTGTCAGGCCGGCGCCAGATCTTGGACATAACAGGTGCCCGCTGGAGAGGGAAAGAGCGAGTTTAGGGGACTCTATGCGGAGTTAAGCCGATCTCCCCATCGCCGGACTTGGGCGCCCCTTTGTGGCCATACGCGGCACCTGGGGAAGAAAAGAGAGAAGGGAGTTGGTAACTCGCAGCGCACCGACCGGCTCTGAGCTCTCCCCGCGCTCGCAGCCCCGGGCAAGGCTGCGGGAGACCGGCCGGCCGCTCCCAGGGAGGGAGGGGCACCGGGCAGGCACCGATCCCGCTGCTCGCCTTTGGCTGTCTCCGCCCGGGCGCGGGGGAGCTGGGGGCGGGGAGAGTCGGGTTTATTCTCCGGGAGCCTCCGACCTGCTCCGCCTCGCCAGGCCGGCTGCAGCGTCCCCTCGCCTCCCTCCGCCCGGGGCTGGCGCCTCTCGCCTGCTTTGGCCGCTCGGGTTTCCCTGCGCCGGGCAGCGGCCAGGGCCAGGAGAGGTGCCCGGAGGACGGCAGAGGAGCAGCCCCCGCTGCCCAGCCCGAGAGCCACGGAGACCTCAGCCCCGCTCCCCTGGGCAGCCAGCGGCGCCCTGCCCTGCGCCCGGTATAGACCCTGCCCCGCACAGTCCCCGGCCGCCCCAGCGCTGCGCCCGGTATAGACCCTGCCCCGCACAGTCCCCGGCCGCCCCAGCGCTGCGCCCGGTATAGACCCTGCCCTGCGCCCGGTGCGCCGCGCCCAACACAGCCCCTGCCCCGCACAGCCCCCGGCCGCCCCTGCGCTGAGCCCCGCACAGCCCCCTGCCCCGCACAGTCCCCGGCCGCCCCTGCGCTGAGCCCCGCACAGCCCCCTGCCCCGCACAGCCCCCGGCCGCCCCTGCGCTGAGCCCCGCACAGCCCCCTGCCCCGCACAGCCCCCGGCCGCCCCTGCGCTGAGCCCCGCACAGCCCTCTGCCCCGCACAGCCCCCTGCCCCGCACAGCCCCCGGCTGCCCCTGCGCTGCGCCCCGCACAGCCCCCTGCCCCGCACAGTCCCCGGCCGCCCCTGCGCGGTGTCTGCAGATGGAGAAGGGAGCAGCCGGTAACCTGCGCCCAGCGCTGCGCTCCAAACCTCGCTGGCCAGGGTGTAAGTCTTCCCCTCCCCCCCCCCGCCCCGCCTCCCTCTCAGGGCCCGTCCGCTGCTCGCCCTCACACTGCCCCCACTGGCCCGAGCCCCTTCCCTCCGTGCTCCCCACACACCCCAATGGTCCCTTCCCCCATCCCCCGTGCGCCCTCACACTGCCCCGGGTCTTTCCCCCTCTCCCGTGCGCTCCACACTGCCCCACGGTCCTGTTGGCACGAGCCCCGTGTGCCTCACACAGCCCATTGGGCCCTTCCCTCCTTTGCACCGTCCCCTGTTTGGCTCCTCTCATGCGCCCCTCTCCACTACCCAAGAGACCCCTGCCCTGTGCCCCCTACTCATGGGACCCTTCCCCTGCCACATTCCCCTCTCCACTCCTCCCCCGTCCCTGCCGAGGTGAGTTGGAGAAAAGGAGGGGGAGAGGGTATCAGAATAAACTGCAGCATCCTGGCCTGGCTCCCATGAGTCTGGGTGCAAAGCCCCCCAGGGCTCCCCAACTACTCAGGAGTGGCTGCAGCAGGTGAAGGAGAGCAGGGTGCACCCTCAAGCCTCTTTAAGGTTCTGGGGTACAGTGGCCCACAGAAAGGTGGGGGACCAGCACTTTTGAGGAGACCCGGTTCCTTAAAGGTGGGGAGACAGGGTATCCCCCTTGTGGGGAGCCGATTGCCTTACCAGGCCCTGCCCTCCTTGGGTGTGGTGGGGGTAGGGACAAGATTACATCCTCACCAAACCAACACTCTGCAGCCCCTCTAGCGACCTGACCTTCCCCTGGGACGCTCGGAGAGTCCCTGTGCCATGGTCAGGCTGATTGTGCAAACTGGAGGCCTGGGCATGGGGGTGGGAACGGTGCCACGCACCCCCTTGAGAAAGGGCAGATTAAAGCAGGTCACCCCAGTGTAAGGACCGGAAGCCTGGCAAAGGGCATGGCAGCCCATGAGGGACCTACCAGCATCCTGCTGACACGTGTACATGGCTGTCCCTTGTCTGAAGGCAGTGATTCTCCAAGGGTGGCCCCGTTGCACCAGCTTCACAGATTTTAAAGCCCAAAGGGGTTATTATGTTTGTCTAGCCTGACCCCCTGCATCACACAGGCTGGTGAACCTGATCTAACAATTCCTACACCTTGCCTTAACTTCTGGTCATATTAGAGCAGGTCATTGTGAAAGTCCCTTCTCAACAAAAAGACTACAAGCCATGGAAAACCCACCACCGCCCCGGGCGAGCTGTTCCACCACGTTAAAACTCTGCATGAAAAGGCAGTTTAAAATACATCAATACTCCCTTAGTGTGCATTGGCCATGCAAGCAGGTGTGGTAATTCCCACAGGGATGTTACAGTGATCACCAAGGAGGAGAAGTGAAGGGTTTTGTACAGGACTCTTGCTAACAATGTAGTCCACAGGGGGAGAATGCTTGAGAACTCCTGCCTGAGGACTGGTAGGGGTGTGTCAGTGTTCAGACCACATCCTATGTTCAGCTCAAACCCAAGACACCGCGGTTCCTGGTATTCCCAGCCAGGGTGAGAGGCGGTGACCCATTCAGCCCATGCATTTTCCCCCTGTGCAGTCAGCACCTCAGATCTTCCTTTTGCCACTAGACAGAGCTTCCGTACTCTATTTCTGATGTAAGACTGTGTTTAGACTTCATTGGATGCTTGTACCTTGCTGCATGCGTCAATCTCATTTCTAGCATCGATACCCAGCATCGGAAGGGACAATTTGAGCAGTTGCATTATGGGGCGCTGGGACTAGAGAAATCGCCAGACAAGAGGAAGACGTTGAGTAGTAGCAGAAAGTGTCACGTGCGGCCCAACAGGAAAGGCCCATCAACACCAAATGGACCATGGTGAGACATTAAAGAGGACAAAAGACATTGCTCTACTCTCTCCACATTATGAAGATGAGTTAGTGGATTCTTCCTCCCAGCTGAGTTCACACAGGAGGAGGGGAATAAAATCCCATCAGAAGAAGGAGCCTTATCTCTATGCTGCTTGGATTGATGGGGCAGGACGCAAGGTTTTCTACACCTAAGCAAGAGACCCTCACTGTTCAGCCAGCGTTAGCTCTAAAGGACTGATACAGCTTGTGTCTATTGCTTTTTAAAACTTGAAAGCGTAATTTGTGTGTGCATATCTGTTCTGTTTTAACCTTGTAAATAACCCTCTTGTTTCCTTTTCCCACTTAATAAACATTTTAGTTTCTTATAGGACTGGCTACAAGAGATGTCTTTGTGTAAGATCTAAAGTGCAACTGAGCTGGGGTAAATGACTAGTCCTTTGGGATTGGGAATAGCCTGAATATTGCTGTGAATGTTGGTGTAAGGGACTGTCAGTTACAAAAGTAAGCTTACCGGGGGTAGGGAGTGGGGCGGTGAGGGGTTGACATAGATCCGAGTATGCAAGGGGCCTGTCCATGACTCCATGCTTAGGATGTTATAGTGGCTGAGGAGTTTACACATGATAATCAATTGGTGAAAGCTAAATATAGAACTCACAGCCAATTTGGAATTAGGCTGGGGAAGTTTGGCTGAAAGGATGCGACTCCAGCTACGTAAAGAACACAGCTGGAGTCAGTGTACCTTAAGCGGAGCTTGGCACCATCTCCACAGCAGGAGGTCAACAGGAGCAAACGCTTCCCTCAGCTTCCCTTACTCTTCACAAATCAAGGAGTGACAGCACCAATGGGGCCACCCTCAGCATTCGATTTAGTGGGTCCTTACTAGACCCGCTAAATCAAACACCAGAAGACTGATCTCCGGTGCGGTAAGTATAGATGTGGCCTTAGTGCCTTGCTTCCTTGCAGGCTGCCCCAAGATTGGTCCTCACGCTCTTGAGTCACTGCAGGCAAAGTGAAATCACAGGCTTGGACATCTCTGAGCGTTGCAAGGGTTCAGTGGTAGATCTGACTTCTGCAGCCTGGGTTTTATTTCCACTTCAAGTGCTGGGAAAATTATGCAAGCAGAGCGCTGGGTGTCCTAGCATTCAGCTAGGGCCTGGAAATCCAATCCAGCTGTACTTTAATCTGTTAGCAGTCTGAATCCCCAAACTCGATAGCCCAGATTTGGCTGTGCCAAACGCCACCGACGAACCAGATTTCTAACGTGCTTTACTACATGCCAGGTTCAAGACCCAGATTTATTCAGGAACCAGATCCATGTGGGGACAGAGAGCGATGTTTAAGGACAGTGCAACTTGCATGCCTCAGCCAGGAGCAGGTGAGCACCAAGGCAGGTCACTATGATTAATGAGTGCTAGGGCTAAGGCTTCTCTTATATCCTGAGCCTCGGGGGGGAGGGGAGCCCTGCCTAAGTAGCTTCGAGATCGAGCCACAGTGCTTGTGAGAGGGGAGAGCCTTCATCCATGACATCCTGGCATGCTCTGTTTCTGTGGGGAAGCCTCAAGTGAGGAGATGCTGATGCACCTAGGAAGAGCCGGGTCATCTCACAGCAAAACACCCTCCGTATGGGATTTTGGAAACAGTGACTGGCAGGGATGCACAAGGTGGAGGGGGTGGGGGGAAGAGGGTCAGGAACAAGGGCAGGTGGGACGGGAGAGTGAGGAACAAGGGCAGGAACAAACATCCGGAGATCTGGTAATGTAAAAGCTGAACCCCAACGAGACTCTACAAGCTGGAACTCTCTGTTCCCTGCAAAGCAGGTTTTCCTGCCTAAGAGGCAACCTGGCCCAGGTAAATAATAACCGTTTGCCAACCTCTAACTGCCTCCCACACTCCAGGATTTGGGTTGTAAAAGCCAACAAACTTTAACAAAGCAGCCCCGCTAATAGGACGCTGCGTTACGGCTGTTAGGCCCGAGGATGGATTTCCTCCGAATGCAGGCCCATCTGGAAGGATTTACCTCAGAAACATAAACACATTTTTTCTCCTGGCAGAAAAGGGAGATGTGAAGAGGAAAAAAACCCACAAACACCTGGATCTCCAATGTAGCACGCTAGAAACCCAGTGAGGTATAGGAAGAACAGTGGACTGCAATATACTGGCTATGGGCCCACTCTTGCAAGCTTAATACAGGCCAGACTTAAGAGTGCAATTAAAAGCAGTTTGGCTGAGTGTGTCCAGATAGAGTTACCATGTGTCCGATATTGAACTGGACAGTTCAGTATTTTCGCCTCCTGTCCGGTAAAAAAATCAGAAAATACCGGACACCTAAAATGTCCAGTACTTTGATTTTTTTCCCAGCCAGGAAGCAAAAATCCCAGGCTGTCTGGCTCAATACAGAGGCAGCCTGTCAACTCTAGTGCTTACCGGATTCTGCAGGGGAGCTGTCCGGCCCCATGCAGGTAGGCAAGATGGCAGGCGGACATCTGTTGGGTGTTTTTAGCTTAACTCTCGGGGTCCTTTTTTTCGGTATTTTTTCTGAAACCATCGGGCAACCCTACGTCCAGGGAAGTGTTGATCTGCTTTGTTCCGGCATGGAAGGATTGGGGACCATGGGTGTGTCTACACTGCAGATTATATCTGGGCCCTGATCCAGGTTTGAAACCAAGCTCCCACTTCTGTCCACACACAAAGCAGTCTGATCCGCAAGCACCCAGGACTGACTCCCTGGACCCTGCTAGGGAGTTGGCCAGAGCCTGAGTCCAAACCTTCTCGTTTTGAAGAACAGATCGAGATCCAGCCGCAGACCCAAGTCGAAGGTCAGTGTGTATAGTGCAGGAGGGGCACTTTAGCACAATCGTGAAACCCGGATCCTGGTTTACAGTGCACTGCGAGTATGCCAGCATAGACTCAGGGGGAGGGATAGCTCAGTGGTTTGTGCATTAGCCTACTAAACCCTGCATTGTGAGTTCAATCCCTCAGGAAGTCATTTAGGCATCTAGGGCAAATCTGTCAGGGATGGTATGTAGTCTCACCATAAGGACAGGGGACTGGACTTGATGACCTCTGAAAGTCCCTTCAAGCACTATGAGATAGACTTAGAAACATTGAGTCCCCAGGATCTACAGATCCAGTATTAGTATGCAGTGTGGACAATCTAGAGGTACAATTTGTCCTTCACAAGGGGATCATGCACTCACTGCTCTTCAGCTCAAGTGCAACACAAGCCTAGAGCAGGGGACAGAATGGTGACCTCTAGTCCCCCACCTTAGCAAGGATAAACATTTTGAAGAGGAACCAATGTCTTGCCCCCGTAAGAGTCCAAATTTATGCCTGACAATCCGAAGGTAAGAACGACTTTGACGAGGTCAGAGAGAAAGTGTCCACCCTGGCTGAGCAGCGCATGTCACTGAGCCAAAGCAGTGAGCTATGCTACCCAGACACCTAGAAACGGCCAGAAAAGACCATGGCCCCAGTTACATATGCAATCAGCCTAGCACAAGGCTACTGCCGGAGCCAGGGCAAGGAAGCCACCTTGGGTTGTTTCTCTCCCTACTTATTAATCATCTTTTTTCTAGTAGCCACTGGCAGCCCCCATCAGAGTCTGAGCCTCTGCGCGCTAGGAGCTGTACAAAGGCAGAGCAACAAACAACCCTTGAACAGCTGACAGTCTAACCGGACAAGCCCTGTATTTCTATCCCCTTTTACAGGGGCAGGGCGACGACGTGCCTGGCTCACTCCCATGAGCAAGACTACACAAGGAAAATAGCCATTTGTCCCCAGGGATAAGTTATTCCAGAGATCTAAATTCTCCTCTTGGGAGCATCAGCTCAGTCTTTTCCTCTTTCCGAAGAAGTCAAAGCCTTCCTGATTGTTTCTGTCACTCCTCTGGGAACTCTCTCTGATTGCCTGCATCTAGCGGTTCGCCCTGTTCGACTTCACAGGGGGGCCTAGCTCAGCTCTTATGCTCTCTCTTGCCTTCCCGGTGAGATGGTAACGCAGCCGTGTCCACCTAGCAGACCACCGAGGTCACCCCACAGGCAGTCAGCACGTTTACGCTGATATTACCAACCGGGACAGCACTCGGGCAGACCTGCCACGGAAGGACAGGGGCCAACGCCACAAGTTAATGGGGAATCTTTCTCTGGAAGGGCTGGAATTAGGGTTTATGACTCATAGTTTGGGAGTTCTGATTCTGACCAGCAGAGGGCAGTGCCACCCCAGCGTTAGCTACCAGGGAGGCAGTGGCATTATTGCTGTTAAATGACTAGAGAAAGGATCTGTTTGGATCACACTCCTCAGCAGCTTCCCATAAGGAACTCTGCCGTTCCCCCTTCGCCGTGGCTCCCCAGCTCAGACGTGTCTTGCAGTACACCAGGGACTTCCTGCTCCTCCATTTCCAGCCCTGGAGCTCGGCTTTGCAGTGTGGCCCATGACAGAGCTATCTCTCATCCTGTGTCCCTTCCCACGTGGAGCCTGGCTAACACCCTGCGGAGATATGCCTCCCATCACAGAGCACTCCTTTCCCGGGAACGCCAGCTGCTTTTAAAGACATTGCTCAGGATCAATCAGCTCTCCTTTCTGTTGGCCCAGCCTTTAAAGGCTCGTGTTAAAAAACCACGACCTCGTTCATGCCACAGAAGAAGGAAATACAGGAGGAAACAACCCCATGCTCCCAGGAAGCCAGAGGAGAGAACTCCGCTGGCTCAAAGTCTCTAGTTTTTCCCTTGCTTTTCGCTCTCTAGGGTGTGTCTAGACTACAGGGATTTTTCGAAAAAAAAAAAAAAAAACCAGCCTTTTTCCGGAAAATCTTTACCTGCGTCTAGACCGCTGCTGCGTTCTTTCGAAAGTAAATCGAAAGAACATGGCAGTTTTTTCGACAGCGGTAAACCTCGTTTTATGAGGAAGAACGCCTTTTTTCAAAAGTGTTCTTTAGGAAAAAGGTGCCATGGAATGCCAACCGTGCTTTTTCAAAAGAAAGCATCCAGACTGCCTGGGTGTTCTTTTGAAAAAGCGGCTTGCTTTTTCCAAAGTACTGGTTGTAGTCTAGATGCTCTTTTTCGAAAGAGGCTTTTTCGAGTGATTCTTTTGAAAAAGCCTCTTTCGAAAGAGGCTTGTAGTCTAGACGTAGCCTCTGAATTGCATTTTAAATGCCCTTTGCTATCGTGGATGCGCTCCCCACGTCTTCCCCTCCCAGGGATCCTCCTGCTGCCTACAGAATCCGTGCATTCCAGGTCGTTCACTATGAGCACGTGCGCAGCCAACAGGGGTGTCCCAGGAAGGCGCATGGCTGATCCACTGGTTACAGTAATCTGCCATGTATTTTAAGAGAGTTTGCCTGTCTGTGAGTCTGCCTGTCCATCCATGTTTTTTTCATGAACTCCTCCGAAAGGGTAAGAGCTGCGACCACCAAATTTGGCACACAGCTTCCGCTCATCGGGACTTAAAGAACAGCGAGGGATCGGTTGTGCCAGGACAATGGGCTGGGCTTGGAATGGGATTGGTTCTCATAAAACCAGACAGACAAGAGAATCAGCAGGCAGGTGAAAGGGGCTGGCTGGGGGTGCTCCCTTCTCATCCGGGACTGCCTCCATCCTGAGCCCCCCACTCCTCGGGGACCCTTTAGGGAAGGTAGGGGGCTGAACCCCCCCCCCCCCCACGATTCATGTGGCATTGCTGGCTGTTCCCCTTGCTCCTTGAGAAAGGGGAAAGTGCCCAGCTGGCTGCGTTCCTCACTCTGGCTGGGGAGCCCAAGCGGCAGATGAACCTGGACCTGCCCCAGCCAGGGGACATGCACCCCTCCCCGGCTGTGCCCACTGGAGCTGCAGTGGCCATGGAGAGGTGCTTCTCACTCGGCCCCAAGCTGCTGCGGTGAGAGAGGGCCTGGGGTTGTCCTCTCTCCTCAGGGCATCCTGCATCCTGACCCCTCCTGCATCGTCACCCCAGAGCCAGGATTTCAATGAAGAAAAACCGAAAATTAATCGAGATAGGGACCCGAGCAGCCCGGGGTAAATCTAGTGACTTATGCACTACTAGACGATTTACTCAGCATTGCTCGGGTCCTTAACTCAACTAAGGGGCTCTGGATGTTGCCAGCCATGGTACCCCACAGCCGCCTGGGCAGCACGGTCCCCGTCGATCCAGTCAGCCCTGGGAAACTGCTGTCTGGCAAGCGTGGACCCCACCACTCTGGCCTGCCCTGGGCAGCCACTGCCCTCACCCCCTGCCCTGAGTCCCACACAAACCAAATGGACTCCTGCACCCCCAACATTTCTGCCCTGAACCCCTACCCCCTGCCGAACTCCTGCATCTCTCCCCTGCATCTGCCCCACACCTCCCCTGAGTCACCCCCACACCTCCCAACCCTCTGCTCTGATTCCTGCACCCCCACCACCTCCCCTGCATCCCAACCCCCTCCCCCCCACACCTCCCAACCCCCTGCCCTGACTCCTGCACCCCCACCACCTCCCCTGCGTCTCCCCCAAACCTCCCAACCCTCTGCTCTGATTCCTGCACCCCACCACCTCCCCTGAGTCTCCCCCACACCTCCCAACCCTCTGCTCTGATTCCTGCACCCCCACCACCTCCCCTGCATCTCCCCCACACCTCCCAACCCCCTGCCCTGACTCCTGCACACCCACCACCTCCCCTGAGTCTCCCCCACACCTCCCAACCCTCTGCTCTGATTCCTGCACCCCACCACCTCCCCTGAGTCTCCCCCACACCTCCCAACCCTCTGCTCTGATTCCTGCACCCCCACCACCTCCTCTGAGTCTCCCCCACACCTCCCAAGCTCTGACTCCTGCAACCCCTACCCTGCCGTAAGGACCCGACACGCCAGCTCCATGTGCTCGTATTCATACACAGCAGCATCTTTCATCCCCAAGTGCTTCAGGTCCCCCCGCCAAAGGCAGTCAGGCTCTGGGACGAATTGCCCCAGCAGCCACACAGCTCCCAGGAAGAGCCCCCAGCAGCAAAGCTGAGAAGTGAAGGAGGGGGTTCAACACAATGGAACCTGCCGGGGATTTGGAGAGGGCGGAATGTAACTCATCACAGCAGATGATGCAGATGCATACGCCCGGCTCTTGCAGAAAGAGCTGCTGGTTCTGTCACGGTTATGGGGGGTCAGTGCTTATTGACAAGACAGGCCGTCCTGCCTGCATGAGGCTGCGTAAGGAGACACTGGGGCATCAGCTCAGAGGGAAAGGGGCTATGGAGCCGCTTGGGTCATCAACCTCACTTCCTGCAACAGGGGACTCTCCATGGGAGCTCTCTGGGCCGTAGTTTATCCATGAACCGAGTGATCGGTCCTGTTACTGAACCAGTAATTTTCTTAGATTCAAAGTCACGTTTGGGAAACAACAATCAAGCACAGGAAAGGAATACACGAAAAGGGAGGAGGGGCAGGACCCAACCTGGGCACCTCTTCCTTTTGCTGGCCTTTGCCAAGATGAGCTCAGCTGACCCGATGGGTCTGTAGCCGGAAGTGGCACCTCGGGCCGGCCTTTGGCTGACTTCTACCCTTTATGGTTCGCCGCAGATGGCTCCAGAGCCCGGAGGCCGGAGATCCGGTTCGTAAGACACACTTTGTGCCATGGAGCAAAGAGAGCCTGCTAAAGCACAGGGAGACAGGAAGGGGCCGAGCCCACCAGGGATGGGGAGCCCTGGGTCAGGAGGTGGGCAGGGGGGGAGGGGAAGTAGGCAAAGGATCATGATAAAATGAGTATGGGCCATAGTGTGCAAGAGATGGTTTAGCTGAATCCACCCCAAAAGCTGGAAAAACAGAGCAGAGGCCCAGACCCAACCTCCTGCCCTGACTCCTGCACCCCCCCCCCACATCTCTCTTCCGAACTCCCCACCCCTGCCCTGACTTCTTCACCCTGACTCTGAGCCCCCCCACACCCATACTCCAATCTCCTGCCCTGACTTCTTCACCCTGACTCTGAGCCCCCCCCCACACCCATACTCCAATCTCCTGCCCTGACTTCTTCACCCTGACTCTGAGCCCCCCCCCACACCCATACTCCAACCTCCTGCCCTGACTTCTTCACCCTGACTCTGAGCCCCCCCACACCCATACTCCAATCTCCTGCCCTGACTTCTTCACCCTGACTCTGAGCCCCCCCACACCCATACTCCAATCTCCTGCCCTGACTTCTGCACCCTGACTCTGAGCCCCCCCACACCCATACTCCAATCTCCTGCCCTGACTTCTTCACCCTGAGTCTGAGCCCCCCCCACACCCATACTCCAATCTCCTGCCCTGACTTCTGCACCCTGACTCTGAGCCCCCCCCCCACACCCATACTCCAACTTCCTGCCCTGACTTCTGCACCCTGACTCTGAGCCCCCCCCCCACACACCCATACTCCAACCTCCTGCCCTGACTTCTTCACCCTGACTCTGAGCCCCCCCACACCCATACTCCAACCTCCTGCCCTGACTTCTGCACCCTGACTCTGAGCCCCCCCCCCACACCCATACTCCAACCTCCTGCCCTGACTTCTGCACCCTGACTCGGAGCCCCGCACACACACATACTCCAACCTCCTGCCCTGACTTCTTCACCCTGACTCTGAGCCCCCCCACACACACATACTCCAACCTCCTGCCCTGACTTCTGCACCCTGACTCTGAGCCCCCCCCCACACCCATACTCCAACCTCCTGCCCTGACTTCTGCACTCTCCAACCCCCCTGCCTGGAGACCCCCATCCTGAATCCTGCACCCTCCACCCCCAGTACCCTGCCTTGAGCCCTCACCCCCCACACCCAAGCCCCCTGCCCTGAGTCCTCACCCCCAACCCTGACTCCTGCCCCATCCAACCCCTCCTCTGCGGCTCTTGGACAGCCTTTCCCGCAGGTCACAAAGCCGCTTCCAAGCTAACCCAAGCCCCAGGATCAGTCATAGACTCATAGAATACTAGGACTGGAAGGGACCTTGAGAGGTCATCGAGTCCAGTCCCCTGCCCTCACGGCAGAACCAAATACTGTCTAGATCATCCCTGATAGACATTTATCTAACCTGCTCTTAAATATCTCCAGAGATGGGGATTCCACAACCTCCCTGGGCAATTTATTCCAGTGTTTAACCACCCGGACAGTTAGGAACTTTTTCCTAATGTCCAGCCTAAACCTCCCTTGCTGCAGTTTAAGCCCATTGCTTCTTGTCCTATCCTCGGAGGCCAAGATGAACAAATTTTCTCCCTCCTCCTTATGACACCCTTTTAGATATCTGAAAACGGCTATCATGTCCCCCTTCAATCTTCTTTTTTCTAAACTAAACAAACCCAATTCTTTCAGTCTTCCCTCATAGGTCATGTTCTCTAGACCTTTCATCATTCTCGTTGCTCTTCTCTGGACCCTCTCCAATTTCTCCACATCTTTCTTGAAATGCAGTGCCAAGAACTGGACACAATACTCCAATTGAGGCCTAACCAGCGCAGAGTAGAGCGGAAGAATGACTTCTCGTGTCTTGCTCACAACACACCTGTTAATGCATCCCAGAATCATGTTTGCTTTTTTTGCAACAGCATCACACTGCTGACTCATATTTAACTTGTGGTCCAATCTGAGTCTACAGCTGCCTGTCCAGAGACTCACTTCAACTTCAATCAGCAGACAGTGGCATGGGAGGGGAAAATGCAGCGCGATGCTCGGGTTAGCCACAGATCAGCTCAAAACCTGGGGAGAGGGATTTCAACCACACAAGGAGGGGATGCGGAATTCCTGCCAAACCTGATTTTTAAAAATCCCAGAAGGCAGAGTCCTTCATTTAATCTTGGCCAACAGTCAAGGCCTGGGATTGCCCGGGTCTCAGTTTCCCATCTGTAAAATGGGGCACCAATGTCCAATGCTTTCAGATCTGAAAAGCTCTGGAGGACTGCCAAGTATCGTTGTTATTAATGTTATTGTATGGGTTTAAACTGCAGCAAGGGAGGTTGACGTTGGACATTAGGAAAAACTTCCTACCTGCCACGGTGATGAAACACTGGAATAAATTGCCTAGGGGGGTTGTGGAATCTCCAACACTGGAGATATTTAAGAACAGGTTAGACAGGAACTTCTCAGGATCATCTAGGCCAGTGTTTCTCAATCTTTTTTATAAAGTACCCCTTTTTCAAAAAAATATAAAAAAACCTACAGTTTTCAGACACTTGGGCTACGTCTAGACTGGCATGATTTTCCGCAAATGCTTTTAACGGAAAAGTTTTCCATTAAAAGCATTTGCAGAAAAGCGCGTCTAGATTGGCACGGACGCTTTTCTGCAAAAAAGCCCCGATCGCCATTTTCGCGATCGGGGCTTTTTTGCGCAAAACAAATCTGAGCTGTCTACACTGGCCCTTTTGCGCAAAAGCTTTGTGCAAAAGGACTTTTGCCCGAACGGGAGCAGCATAGCATTTCCGCAAGAACACTGACAATCTTACATGAGATCGTCAGTGTTCTTGCGGAAATTCAAGCGGCCAGCGTAGACAGCTGGTAAGTTTTTCTGCAAAAGCATGCGGAAAAACTTGCCAGTCTAGACGCAGCCACAATGTTTTTCTACCATTGCAACACATTTGTTTAAACAACTTAATCGTAGCCGGGTGGGCGATGAATTTTTTGGGTGTAAAAAGTACAAAAATAATAAAGCGCTGCAAAACTTCAAACAAAAATTCAGTTTTCTCCACATTTCAGTTGTGTTGACGTACCCCCCCAGACTTCTTTCGAGTATCGCTAAGGGGACTCATACTACTGGTTGAGAAACCCATGAGGGCAGAGGACTAGACTTGACCTCTTGAGGTCCCTTCCAGTGCTAATGTTCAATAAAAGACACTGGCTTGACACAGAAACCTCTCCACGGAGCAAGTTAATTACCTGTATAGGAGGATATTTAATCTGGGGGCCAATGCTCTGGGCCGTTCTCCATCTCAGGTACTTATATGCCCTCCCTTACTAAGTACCCCACAATCTTTAATGCATTAACTTTCACAACCCCCCCTTGAGGTGGGGCAGGGCTGTCATCCTCACTTTACAGATGGGGAACTGAGCTCCATCCGTTCCCCTGCCGGTGCCTTGATTTGGAGGGGCAAGAACATCCTTGGATTGCAGATCCTCCAGGGTGGAAACTATCTTTTAATTGGTGATTGGGCAGGGCTTTCGGCGCTGCTGCAACGAATGGCAAGTCATCTCAGGCACAGACGTTCACGCCCCCAGACACACACACATGCGCACACGTGGGTGCACCATCGTGGCACAAGAACAAAGGCGCTTGGACGAGTTCCTGCAGGAATCATACCCCAGCCAGGAACTCCAAGATGCAGCCACCCAGGGCGGGGGTGTCGCGGAAAGGACGGTAATGCACAAAGGTTCCCGTTTACTTGACTTCCTCTTCTTCAGAGCCCCGGCGAGACAGGCACTTGGGGCCGGACCGAACAGGGAGAAGGGGCTAGCTGGGAGGAGAGGCACAGGGCACTTTCCCGGGCTTCTTTAATCACAGGCAATACCCGCAGATGTTCCTGAATGATTTGTGCGGCATGAAGAATGTGCTTGAGCGGGCTGGGGGTTAGCTGGCTGTCAGCACATCACCTTGATGAAGATGAAGGATCAAAGGAAGGAGGTTTGTATTTATTTGGGGAATGGCTCGGGTGATGCTTCATCATGGAAAGTGACAGGAGAGCTCGTGCTTTCAAACACTCCTTCACTTGTCTGGGTTTCCCCTTCTGGCTGGGAAGCAGACAGGAGTGAGCAGGAGCGAGTTGGCTTTTAGCTCATGTGATAGAGGCATGCGGCTTTAGCTCCTAAGGCCCGGGGTTCAGTTCCACCTGCTGATAACCAGGGTCTGTTGCCTTTCCTCAGCTGTGCACCTCAGGACAAAGTTTGGTGAACTCTCCAGAGCATTGGTAACCAACTGTGGAGTCCCTCATTGCTGGGTCACCAAATCAAATCCAGTGTGGGCTGGTAATGAATGAAAGCTCCCCTCCAGAGCGAGTTACAATAGACAAGTGCTCTCCACTTTCTTCCTGAAGGATGAACACGGCTACAAAATGCTAATTTGCCCTCTTGTAGCCCATCCCATTAGAGCGCAGGAACTCAATGGGTGACAGAGTCCAAAAACTTGTCTACACAGGAAAGTGTCACCAGTAAAGTTAAACCAAAATAGCTAGTTACAGACTAACTCAGCTACTCCTCTGAAGCAAAATCACTATGTACGTATAAGTTCCCACTAATTCCAGAATAGGCCTGTCCATACAGGGAAGAGCATGTTTTACATATTCCACAGCTGTTTTACTTTACATCTTAGTGGACACCAAAAGAACTGTAGGCAAGCTCTGAGAAGAAGGCTGGCTGGTCTAATAGAATTATAGAATAGAACTGGAAGGAACCTCAAAAGTTCATCAAGTCCAGTCCCCTGCAGTCATGATCATGAGAGATGGCCAGCAGCCTGGGGACTAAGAGGTTAACTATACCTAACTCAGGTAGAGTTGGCCAACAGGAATGTAGGTAGGAATTTCAAACTGGGACAAAGGAATTTTTGTTTTTTCCCTCTCCCTTTTCCCTGGGCTGTTCCCTGCAGCTACTGAAGGAGACAGACATGTCTCTCTCTCCAAGAAACAATTCTTCACTCTTCTGTAAGTAGGGTAAAGTTTAGATAAATCAGTTTTATTGTTTTATGGTTTAGGAAATGGGATCTGATGTCTATGCACTTTTAAAAAATGTTTTGGCTTCCCTTTGTAACTAAAGGTACGTCTATACTAGCCCCCTAGATCGTGTAGAAGCGGGCAGTTACTTCGGGCTAGTCAATTTCTAAAAATGTCAACCAGTCGGGAACATGCAAATCAAGCACGGGCTTGATTTGCAATTTAAATCCTGGGCTTGATTTGCAATTCCGGTCACCCTCATTACCCTCCCTAGATCGATCTAGGGGGCTAGTGTAGACATACCCTAAGTTCTAGGCCCATGGTGGAGTTTCTCCATGAGTATTACTTTATTACTTTTCCATCCAGTCATTATGCTTGCAACAGGAATATTGTGGTGATACTAAAAGTTCTTTCACTTTCCTTTTTATTAATCTGGTATTAGTTAATGGTTGTGTCCTGGTTTGTACTTTAGGGGTGAGATTTCCCAAGTGATCTCTCCCCTGATTTTCTTATCAATACATGGATGGTGGCAGCAGAGTTTTTTATCCCCAAAATTTAGGTTGTTAAGATTCTGGGGGGAAGTTTTATACCAAAGCCTGGTAGATAAGGTTTTGGGGGACTTTTGCTGGCCCCCACTTCTGCATTTATCATGCCAGAGTGGGGAAGGAGCCATGACACCTGTCCTCACAGCAGAACCAAGCACCGTCTTCTAGATCATGCCTGGCAGTTGTTTGTCTAACCTACTCTTTAAAACCTTCAATCATGGCGATTCCACCACCTCCCTTCCCCCCGCACTCCATCCCACCAGGCAATTTATTCCATCGATTAACCACTCTGACAGTTGAGAAGTTTTTCCCAATGTCCTAATCCCTTACTGCAGTTTAAGCCCATGGCTTCCTGCCCTATTATCAGAGGTTAAGGGAGAACAATTTTTCCCTCCTCCTCATAAAAATCTTGTAGGTACTTTTAAATTGCTATCATCTCAGTCTTCTCTTTTCCAGACTAATGCAACCCAGTTCTTTAAACCTTCCCTCATAGCTCATGTGTTCTAGATCTTTAATCCTTTTTGTTGCTCGTCTTTGGACCTTTTCCAGTTTCTCCCTATGTTTCCTGAAATGTGGTGCCCAGAACTGGACACAATACTCCAGCTGAGGCCTAATCAGTGATGGGTAGAGCAGGAGAATGACTTTTTGGGTCTTGTTCACAACACTCCTGTTAATGTGCCCTAGTCTGATTAGCTGCCAAGTGCCACCACGTTTTGCGGTTAAGGAACTCGACTAGAACCCAGGAGTCGCTTGGCTTCCATTCCCTCTTCACTGGCCTGTTCTATGGCTGTCAGATCTTTGGAGACAGGATTCTCCTTTGCCACAGGTGGGTTTTGAAAGCACCGAGTGAATTAGGATAAAAGCTCTCACAGGGACTTGTGCTCTTAGCTCCTTTGGGTGCTTCTGAGTGTCCCGTGCTGTGCATTTGTACAGCACCTAGCACCATGCGGCCCAGAGATGCTATTGTAACATGGATAATTAACTGATCTACTTTTTACCCCCAGCAGGTGGCAGCAGGAAGGGGATGTTTGCCTGAGCTGTTCACAGAACTGGCTACAAACAGAAAACTTTGGTCGCTAGTGACAATAATCCAGCTCCAGAGGAAAGCTGTCTTCCCAACCAGGCTGCATACACCAACAGTTCCCCATCAGTCAAAACGTTTGACCCCAGCCTTGGTGAGAGAACCAGCAGCAGTTCACAGGGGTCTTATTCTAAAGGCTGCCTACCAGCAATTTAGAAAAGGATCCGTAAACCCTGCGCTAATGAGTTGACCCCGGTTCGTCTAAGCAGCAGCCGAATGCGAGCTGAAAATGCTTTTCATGAGACTTTTTTTTCTCCTCCTTTCCTTCTTCCCCTTTGCAAGCTGAGTCAAGCAATGCAGCACAGGGATGAATTGCTTGATTGTGCGCTTCTCCGTCTCCCCATGGTGCTGCCCTGACAGACGGGTTGGGGGATGGAGCGAGAGCCCAGCTGCTCCTTGCGGACTGTTCTCTCTCCGCCCACCAGGCATTTTAAATCAGATGCAAATTGACACCAACTCCCGGGATCATTCCTTTTTTTAATTGGCTCAGTGCTAGTTTGCTTTGCTTTTATATTCTATTTTAATTGTTTTCCCAGCCCACCCGCCAGAAGAAAGCACCTGCCAATAAAACTGATCAGAAACGTACCTGGAAACAAACATGCTTCCGCAGCATTCCAGACAGGGCTAGTCTGCATAGACAGCTGAAGCTTTAAAGGAATCACCGTGACCCAAAAGCGGTAAGCCACCTTCCAGCAAGCTTACATTCATTCATCATTTCTTATCCACAACCGGTTCAAGCGATTTACAAGAATCAATCTCTGAAATGCAGCCACCTCTTGGGTGGAATGCAGCTGCCATTTAACAGCTCAATAGCAAAACACTTTGTTTCCCCTGCATGAGGAATTTAGATGGATGGAAAGTAATTGCCTGAGGAGGATACTGGGGTTTGAACTATGACTCCTGCAAAGAACATCATGGACTATTTAACGGACACAAGTGACCAACATCACCAGATTGCGCAGTATAAGGACCGGAATAGATAACACTGTCTGTTTAACACACCCTGCAAAAGCTGCCTTCTGTCCACACTACAATGGGGCACTGGCTTAACTCAGACTCTGAAGGAAATACCATCACTGAAACACCACCCCAACTTCATGGGCTTTCCTTGGAGATCTCTCCTTGGAGTCAGCTTCCAAGCTCACAGCCCAAGTGGCTGCAGGTATCCTAAAGAACAACACTCACCCACCTTTTCTTGCTGCTCCTAGTTCTGGGAAACTGGAACATGGAAATATATATGTCCTTTAAGTCTTACTGCCACTTCATCTTCACAGCTTTGCAGCTCCTCCGTGCTCTTTGTAAGTCTGTCTCCTTTCCATCCCTCAGCAATATGGGTTATGAGAGTAGGATGCAAAGACCCAGGATGGAATGATCAAGCTTACCAGGGAAACAGCCTGCCCCTTTCATCTATCTGTATGGTCATGTTCGCTAAGCCCCTCAATCCAGCATGCACCGTTCGGCGACGAGCAAACCTTGTGTGGATTTCCGTCTCTGCAATATTCGTTTCTTAGCAACTCTGTTTGCTTTTAGCAAAAACAAAATGTCTCTGCCGGAGGTAGGCTATTTTGAGCAGAAACGGGGCTGTTTTGGGTCCAGGCTAGTCATAGGGATGCTGGTTAAATCGGCTTCACCCACCAATTCGTTCTTCATAGCGGTGTGGGGAGGAGGGCATTGACTCCGCCATTTCACCCACAGAACTACTGGACCCAGATTGTGACAGACAAATAATCTGATGCTGCTTTTCTGGAGTGTCTTCCAATCTGAGGATCGCAACATGTATTACATGCATGAATGTAGGAAGCCTCACTACTTTGGTGCATATTTTCATCTCCATGTTACAGATGGCAGGGGGTAGGGGGAATCTGCAACCCAGACTTGTCCAAAGCTGCCTAGCAGATCAGAGAACACCACCCAGGAGTCCCAAGGACAAGTCTAGTGCTCTACCCAGTGGGTAACACTGCCTCACTTTCTAAACTAAGGAGGAAGTTGGCTGTGACAAGGAACAAGGGTAGCATGATAGAGAAGTTGGAAAATGACCAGGCCTTTGGGCTAAGGATAAGAACAAACTAAAATGGGAGAAGGGGAATCCCCAGAAATGAAGGATTGGATCATAGAAATTGCACATGGCAGCGATCAGAGATAGGGCTGAACAAAAACCACAGTTCTGAGTTGGCCCTCAGACCAAGAGAACACTACAATGTCCATCCGAATGTCACAGCCAGGAATCAGTCATACAAAGGGCCACATGGGAAACACATGTCTGAACTTCTTAAGCCATTTGGAACAGCAATCTGGATCCCATCTTGGCAGCACAAGCCTGACGGTGGGGAAAAGCCTCCTTAGATCGTCTCCTCCATTTCCCCTTGCCAGTTCACAATAGTTTCCTACACTTCATACTCCAACACTTTGGTCCAGTTGGTTTTCAAAAGACTTAAGCAATAGCACTGCCACAATTTCACTGAAAAGATGACTCAACAGTGTATTAAACATTAGGATGCTTATCCAAAACTTACCTACGCACCCTTTTGGGGTTTGCCAATGACAATTCTTTAAATACCTGACACCGCCTAGAGTTTAGGGAACTTTCATCTGCCATTGAAAACAATGAGATTTGAAGATATTCAGGAACTTTCTGAGTGAAGTCCACATATTTATCTGCAGTGTAGGAGTCAGCCAGTAGATGTCTCCAGACACAGTATAGTCCCCGGTAAACAAGGAAAACAGAGCTGGAACTCAAGCTGTGGAGAAGCCTACTATAGTTTGTAGCTGTTTTCTTTACTAAACACCTAAGATGGATTGTGATTCCATGAGTGAAATTCTGGCCTCAATGAAGTCAATGTCAAAATTCTCATTGCCTTCCTAGGACCAAGACTTAATTCTATATATCATGACATTCAGTGACCATATATTATTCTGAGGCAGATCTAAGAATGTTCTCTATGTGCTGTCATGATTTTTGCTCTCCCGTTCATACTGATTCATCCTCCTCTGCTTGGAACTCCTTGCTTATGCTGTAACGATCCCACACACTTAGACAATATTCTTGTCCAAGCCCACATCATAGTACATTTGTCCAAATCTTTTTTTTATTTTATTTTAAAAAAGTTTACACTTTACAAAGCTGCCAAGAGCAATTGTTTTAGTGAATCATACATAATTCTGAAAGTCAATGTTGGTTCAAGATTTTTTATTTCTGCCTTTTGGCACATCAAACATTCAAAAATATTCCCCAAGAAAAGAGGTATTTTAGTTCAGATCACAAAGTAGATAATAACAGCATTGGCTCATTTGGACGCCTCTGTAAGCCAAGCTCATGCAGAAAATCTAGCTGCTGTATACTTGGGAGAGACTGTTTTGATCTCCTTGGAATTTCTTTGGAATGCAGATGTTCTGTGGCAGGTGTTTTATATTAATAGTAGATTTTAAATTGTCAGCTCTGTTTAGCAGGAGATTGTGGTTTCTTTTATGCTGGCACAGCTACTCTTGTTTGGGTTATCAACAGGGTTTGAAACTAGGACCTGCAGCTGAATCTGCAGAGATGGTACTTGGACCTGCTGTGAAGGCAGGGGACTGGACTCGATGACCTTTCAAGGTCCCTTCCAGTTCTAGGAGATAGGCATCTCCATTCATTTATTTTATTTATTTAATCTCTATGGTTTCAGCTCATGGCCAATATCTATTCATTTGTAGCAGTAGTAGACTGTTATCCCCTTTGTAACCACACACAAGAGGGAGGCAGAAAACCTGCTCTCTCCTAATCTAGCATTTGAGCAGTGCCTCCCAAGGGAGAGATCCTGACTGGGACCTCTGAACATGCAAATAATAAACAGTAACAATGAATTCATGCTGTAATATAGTGACTATAATCACACTGTAAGTAAAAAGCAATTACAGTGCAATAACAATGTAGTTAAATAATAGGTACAGTGTAATTACACTATATGTGTATTTTCTGAGACAGGGCATCCACGCTATACGTCCAAGATATGTTAAAAAAACATGGACGAATAACGAAAGGACATAAAGAAGGAATTTTTTTTCCCATGGCTGACTTCCATTTGCGCAAATTGGTCTTTTTTGTGTGTGTGTGCAATGGAATAGCATGGAATGGGAGGACTTAAAAAAGAACAGTTCCCATAAGCGTCAACAGCACTAGTACAGAACCAACATATACTGGGGCTACTTATAGAGGGGACGCCCTGTACCTTTAATTACAGCAAATTAAAGTAACTGAAGTGTCCGCTGCGTGTCTGCGAATAAACACACTGTAAATGCAGTCTTGTTAATATACCTGGATTCCAATACCATCTGCTTGAAGAATCCCAAAGGGTTAATAAAAATTCACTCAGGCAGTTAACATCCTTGTTATATCAGTTAGTAGTAATTATGGCCGTGAATAAATTTAGGTTAGGAATTAGGTGTAGGTTTCTAACCATCAGAGGAATGAGGCTCTAGGACAGATGGAAGAAGGGTGGGAAGCAGAGAACAGGGAACAAAAACCCACCTAGCTTTAAGATGGAGTTTGCTATCTGGGCAGGATTGTATGACGGGACTTGACTCAGTGAGAAGTCACTTTCTGTCTTGTGTTCCTATGTAATGACTTATTGAGAAACAAAACCACAGTGTAAGGGCACGTCTAGACTTGCTTTCACTTTCACTTTTGGCACAAATTTGCATATCTTCTTCCAATCGCTTTTTCGAAAGAGGTTCTTTCAAAAAAGAAAGTAGTCTAGACGTGTTTTTTTCGAGAAAAAACCCTTTTTCGAAAGACCCGTTCTTCCTAAAAAATGAGGTTTACCCGGTTCTCTCGAAAAAGAACCTCTTTCGAAAAAGTGATCGGAAGAAAATATGCAAATTTGTGCCAAATTTGCATATCTTCTTTCGAAAGTGAAAGCAAGTCTAGACATGCCCTAACTGTGCAGCAATTACACTTGCACCATTATTAAGTGTGACTGACACGAATCAGACTATAGACACAGACAAACCATCCATGGCTTTAAAAGATTATATTGGTCTGTTAGATTGTAGAACTTTCCAAGAGGCTAGACAGAAATACAGGAGGAACCTCTATAGTCCGGCACCCTCGGGATCTGACCAGTGCCAAACCAAAGAATTTGCTGGACCACGGGAGTTCAATATTGTCTAGCATCACTCCTAACACTTTCACTGCTTACTGGGCTCTTAGAAATCTCAGAGGGGTACTCGTGTTAGTCTGTAACTGAAAAATCTTAAAAAACAATGAATGGTCCTGAAGCACTTTAGAGACTACCAAAAATGTAGCTGGTATCATGAGCTTTTGTGGGCACAACCCACTTCTAAGACATTGAAGGGTAAATTAGAGCTAAATAACAGCACAGAACATTGAGAGCCAGGTCTAGTGGCTGTAAACAAACTTTATAGGACTGCAGGAAACTTGGCCACACTCATGATAAGTGGACATCCAGCTAAGTAAAATGATTCCAGACCATGGATGTTGCCGGCCAGAGAGTGTGGGACTAGAGAGGTTCAACCAGCACTATTGATTGATTCATTGGACACAATGCTGATCAATATACTGCCAGGAAAAGACTGAAGCGTCTCCTAGAACATGACCTCCAGTCCTCACCATCTCTGAGGTCAACGATTCCACAGCACATCAAAGCTGGAGTCCAAGTGACACAGGGGGCTTTTCACTGTATGTGATTACAAACCAACGGTGAGTTAACATGCGCTGTAAACAGCATCTCAACAATCAGGGGACCATCATTCTCCTTTTCTCTGAGCAAAAGCCTTTAGGCACAAAACTAATTAATAAGAAGCCGTGATTTTTAGGAGAAAGACCTTTTCCTTACCTGGTCTACCCTGGTCTCCTCCGTTAGACCTCCCCCCCCCTTTTCTCGCTGAGGGGACTGTGAACAGGGCACATGCAGTAGATAAGGATGCTGCTGCTGTTCCACAATGCCCCCCACAAAAAAAAATTAACCTTCCCCAAGATACTTACTCACCCCACACTACCACCACAAAAGCATAGAAATAAACACAAAAAGGGAGGGGTCCAGGGACATGCTGACTGAAGTCAACGGAAGTTGAGAATTAGACTCAATATGACATTTAACCAAAAGCTTCTCTGACCACAATCCTGTAGCAAAGTGATGGGCAATAATATTTGCACTGGGGACACTTCTCAAATTTTGGTCACGGGCTAACCCCTGAAGGGGCGGGGCCTTGGGCAGAAAGGGGTTGTTCCCGCTAGACATGGCCAGCCACTGGCAGGGGGAGGAGACTTCACACACTCTCTCTGCCCCCGGGGCAATCGGAGGATGAGTGGAGCACTCCTGAACTTGAACAAACCAGATGTTTAAAATCTGGATCCAGCTCTGAATTCTGTGTCTTAGGCATATCTCTCATGTTTTGCAATGCACGTTATTGCGACAGTTCTGTACTTGGAGCATTGTTAGTGTTAGGCAACTAGAGCTTGAATCCTGCAGATGCTGAAGACAGTGGCAGCTTTGCCACTGGTTTTCACAGCTGCAGGCTCATCCCCTTAAGCAACAAGGAACGATGTGGGAGAACAGCTCGTAAGCTGCTTCACTCTAGGCCATCAAACTGGTTGGTCACTGTTCTCAGCCTCGGGAAATGCCAAATCATGGGTTGCGTTGAGTGTGGGGGTGTCATTCTCTCATGAAAACACAAAGCTAGGAGGGAGAAACAAAAGGTGGACTCTTTTGTGGGCTGAGGAGTTAAGTGACACTGCAGGTTTCCATGGTTACGATGTGGGCCTAGCATCCAGCAGGAAAGCATGACTTCATTCGCCTTCCCATTAGGTTAGACAGTTTCTTCACTGGTAGCAAAGGAGCAAGGAAAGGGGAGGGGAGAAAGAAAGATACTCACTTTTTCCTCCCAGTCCCTCTCTGAGCCTAAGTCACAAAAGTGCTTTTGGGCGCTTGGCTCTCAGCTGTGAGACATCACCATGGTCACCCGAGCCAGTCTCGCATCTGAGGGCAGGTCTGTGCTTCAAACGTTTCAGTGACGATGCTACTACACCGAAGGGTGAGCGTCTCCCTTCGGCATCACTAATCCACCTCAGTGAGAGGCGGTAGCCATGTTGGTGTGGGAAGCCCTTCCAATGACTCAGTGATGTCTACACCGGGGGCTAGGCCAATATTGCTGCATTGCTCAGGGGGTGGGTGGATTTTTCACACCATGAGTGATGTGGTTACACTCATGTGAGTTTATAGTATAGATATGGCCTGAGACACATCACTGCAATGAGCTCTACCTAGAACCCTTCGGGAGCGTCCGTGAGCTCCACCTTGCCCTCCAAGGGCTCTCCGGAGGATTTGTGAGTGGTCAGTGTTTCCCGTGATTGCATCCTGAGGGAGGTGGGTCCTCACAAGAACCAGGCATGTGTATTCTGCATGCTGGCAGAGGCTCGGTTCTGGGTGACACCCTGCCCCATGACAGCACGTCACTTTCCTTATAGCGTTCTGTGACTTTGAAGGCCACCATGATCGTCTTAGCTGACAGAACTCATGTTTTTCAGCTAGGTGGAAGGGGATTATCTCGGGAGGCCCCCTGCTCTGGGATTTCATTCGTCTTGACTCTTCCTCAGCCCCTGAGTTTGTTTAGCTCCAGGTCATCCTGCTATGCCGGGGTCGGCAAGATAGGGTCTGCGGGTGGGATGCAGCCCACCAAGCCACTTGGTCTGGCCCACGGCTGCTCCCCCACCCCCAGCCAATCAAGACCTGAGATCGGGGGAACACGCAAAGTCTCCTCCCCCCACAGGGGGCGCAGCACCCGTGGGAACCGCCAGCTGTTCCAAACGGTTGGCAGTTCCCTCTAGGCACCATGCACCTCTGGCAGGGTAGAGATGGGGTGCGGGAGGGGAAGAGACTTTACACGCTCCCCCCTTCCCAGGTCTCGATTGGCCTGGCCCCAATAGAGAGAGATAAGCCATGAAATTTGGATCTCCCTTTGGGTTTGGATTCCAAGCACTGCTCTTAGTATCAGTGGTCTTGGATCCAGAGTTTTGCTCTGGACCCATGTCTAATAAATACAGCATGGAATTAGGCCAAGATGAGGCAGCAGGAATGAAGTGGTGAAAAATGATGTCCACCAAGCATGAACATTTCCTGCTTTCAAGTTTTCTTGCTCTCCCAAAACTTGTCGTGGTTCCAAGGAAACGTTCATGAAGTCTGGCAGAACGTTTGGTAAACCTGGGATGAGTGTCAGAGATGAGGCAACACGATTCAGAGCAATGCCAGTGCCTGAAGTGGTTTCCACCTAATATGGACTCCAAAGCTGGAGACTTTGCCTTGAATTTCACTTTAAATTATCTCGCTTTGTTTTTACCCTGAAATTTACAGGAAAAACACTACAGGTGCAAAACTGGACCGACAAGAAGCAAAACCACCATGTGCCCCCTGAAAGCATGGAATTCTGTCCAGTGTAGACTCCCTCAACCACCTTTCACCACTGAACCCAACTCATAGTTTATCTAGCTGGCTTGACTTCTGGACTAGACTCCTGGACTGACCTGGCCCATAACAGAGTTGCAGAATTTGTTTAAAGAAATTTAGTATTTTCCCTCCTCCTGACCAGTTCAGAAATTAGCCCCACACGATATGCCTGTATATTAGAGAGCCTGCAGAGTTTAACACTCCCACTTGCCAATGGAAAGGGCTAAATTATGACACACATCTCACCAGAGCCAGAAGTCTGTGGAAGATTCAGATTCAGGCCTGAGGAACCCAGTGAAAGTAACACCAGATGAAGCTTCCTTCTCTCCTTGGGTGTGTCTAGACTACATGGCTCCGTCGACGGCGCCATGTAAAGTAGTTTACCCGACATAGTCAATGAAGCGGGGATTTAAATAACCCCTTCTTCATTAAAATAAAAATAGCCGCCACGCTGTGCTGTCAATCCGCTGATCCGGCACAGCGCGGCAGTCTAGACACAGATCAGTCGACAAGGCATTTCACGAGGCATAAGGGAACGGTCGACAAAGGCTTCCCTTGTCAACTGATCTGCGTCTAGACTGCCACGCTATGCCGGATCAGCTGATTATCGGCACAGCGCGGCGGCCATTTTTATTTTAATGAAGAAGGGATTATTTAAATCCCCGCTTCATTGACTATGTCAGGTAAACTACTTTACATGGCTCTGTCGACGGAGCCATGTAGTCTAGTCACACTCCTTTTGTGGTGCATATGCAGGTAGAAAAAGGCAAAGATCCCAGAGAACCTCCACAAAAGGGCAAGGCATAAGCCTGCCAGACTTTCCCTGACCAACATTCCCTTCCCAGCAAAGTTTGTTCTACTGTGCAACAGATGAGCCATGCTAAGCTGGCTGGTCCATTTGCTTCCATGGCCATGCCACTTGGAAAAGTTTGGAAAAGAGACGACTAAGGGGGTGGGATATGATAGAGGTTTATAAAATTATGACTGGTGTGGAAAAAGTGAATAAAGAAGAGTTATTTACTCCTTCCCATAACACAAGAACCAGGTGTCAGCTAATAAAATTAGTAAGTAGCAGGTTTAAAACAAACAAAAGGTAGTACTTCTTCACACAATGTCAACCTGTGGAACTCTTTGCCAGAGGATGTTGTGAAGTCCAAGACTATAACAGGGTTCAAAAAAGAACTAGATAAATTCATGGAGGATAGGTCCATCAATGGCTACTAGCCACGATGGGCAGTGATGGTGTCCCTAGCCTCTGTCAGAAGCTGGGAATGGGTGACAAGGGATGGATCCCCTATGTTGTAAGACTCAGAGTAAGAGACTGTGCTCTCAGATACCCAGTCATCCCACACTAAGCCCCACCGTTGTTCAGCAGAAAGTTATTGTAGAGAGAGGCCTGCCAGAGCCAGTGAAGGTCAAGACAGGGTGTTATACTTAGATGCTTCTCCAATAAACTCTTGGATAAGATAGCCAGGCCCAGGATCTTTTAATTCTCCAGGGATTTGTGGTGTGTGTGAGCCCATGTGTATGTACATAAATGCAGTTAAAGGGTATGTCTAGACTACAGGGTTTTGTCGACAGAAGTTTTGTCGACAGATACTGTCGACAAAGCTTCTGTCGACAAAGAGCGTCTAGACTACATCCAGTTCTGTCGACAAAGCAAGCCGCTTTGTCGACATCACAGTGTGGACGCAAAGGACAGTGTAGATGCAATAATGCCTTCTATCGACAGAACTCTGTCGATAAAAGGCGTTATTCCTCGTAGAATGAGGTTTACATACGTCGACAAAACTGCTGAGTTTTGTCGACGTTATGTCAACATAACTCAAAGGCAGTGTGGACGCAGGTATAGTTTTGTTGACAAAAGTCCACTTTTGTCGACAAAACCCAGTAGTCTAGACACACTCAAACAGATACACTGCGCCCTGGCTCCTTGCTATTCTCCAAGGACATTCTAGGTAATAAAGAATGGCACATTTTGAATGATAGAGTGGAATGAATGCTCAGTGGCTTAACTCCAAATCCGAAGAAAGTCACATTCTCGGGATCCAGAGAGAGAGAAATGGCAAATCCTTGGTATCTGGACTTTGCAACTGGAGGGAAGCTAGATGGAGAAGTGAAGAGCATCAGACTCAAGCTGAGGAGACTCCCACCATAACCCTTGAGATCACATCATGCTCTCATATCCTAGCACATGATGGGGATGTCCCTGGGGATCAGGAGAAGGGCAGAGAGGGGACAATCTAGCTGGCAGTGGGAAGATGATGGCAGACCAGGATTCAGCAGAGTCAGTATTGGAGGATAAATCATCAGGGAATCTTTCACAGAGAGGGAAAAGACAGGATGAGTCCCTTCAGGGAAGAGTTTGATGGATTTGGTAGAGAAGATCAGTGGGACATTAAGGACACATCTACACAGCAGGACTAAATCCAAAATAAGCTTCACAACTTAAGCTACGTTAATCATGTAGTTTAAGTCAAAATAGCTTATTAAGGCTTTTGACACTGTCTACACACCAGGAAGTCCGAGTTAGAGCACTGTTCCTCTGACTTCCCTTTCTCCTCATAAAATGAGGGTTACAGGAGTCGGAGCAAGAAGTCCTCTAGCTTGACATTATTTTGACATTATGTCGAAATAACTGCTTGCTGTGTAGACACGGACTATGTTATTTCGGAATAACGTCAATTATTGCAAAATAACATTGCTGTGTTGACATATCCTAAGGCTATGTCTAGACTGTGGTGCTATTTTGGGATACTAGAAGTATCCCAGAATAGCTATTCCCACATCTTTTGAGCACGCCCATTATTTCAAAATAAAGGGCGAGCTATTCCAGAGTCCCTGTAACTCTCGTTCTATGAGGGTTAAGGGACGTTTCAGAATAGCGTTTTATTTCAAAATTCGGTGCTGTCTACACAGTACCGAATTTTGAAATAAGCTGTTTTAAAATTACCTGGAAATAAGCTACACAATTTGCGAAGTGCATATTGCGTAGATTATTTCGAGGTAAGGGTAAAGTGTCGACGTACCCTAAGAAACACTAGCAGATCCTGAACCTCTTTCACAACGCATTTAAGCATGTGCTTCACTTTAACGACCTCAAAGTAATTTAGGGCTTGATCGAAAGCTTACTGAAGTCAGGGAAGATCACCCCGGAGTGATGATCAGCTTTGGATCAGCCAGAGGCCTTTAAAGTGACTGCTGATTGTGGGTGCACAGCGTGAAAAGCCAGAAGGGGACTGAATTGTGCAGAAAGAGTGCTCCACACTTCCCCCAAACCAGGTCGCTTTAAGGTATCTAAAGCTGAGCCCTAAAAGCTGGGATTGTCAGGAATCCGCAAGCCAAGATCCTCAGCCCTCCACGGCAGAATCACTTCTGCCTCCCAGGGTATGTCTAGACTACAGGTTTTTGTCGACAGAGACTTTGTCGACAGATACTGTTGACGAAGCTTCTGTCGACAAAGAGCATCTAGACAACATCCAGTTGTGTCGACAAAGCAAGCCGCTTTGTCAACATGAGCGTGTAGACGCAAAGGACAGTGTAGATGCAATAACGCCTTCTGTCAACAGAACTCTGTCGACAAAAGGCGTTATTCCTCGTAGAATGAGGCTTACCGCCGTCGACAAAACTGCTGAGTTCTGTCGATGTTATGTCAACAGAACTCAGCAGCAGTGTAGACGCAGGTACAGTTTTGTTGACAAAAGTCCACTTTTGTCAACAAAACCCCTCTAGTCTAGACACACCCCTAGACTGCGCCAGAAAGGTAAGAGGACAGAATGTACTTACCCAAGTTGGTATTTGGTCAGGACTCACTCCCTTACTCTTTTGAAGACCACTACGTTCCTTTGAGCATCAAAGCAGCCAGGACCTTAGGTTCTACCTGTCCTCCACAGTGCCCAGTGACATCCAGCCGGGGGATTAGCTCAGTAGGGAGTAGGAGGAAAGATTGAGAGACACTGCTTTAAAGAACTCCCACCAAGCTACGGGACCACCTTTCCGCATAGCTTATGGACTCCCAGGTGACATCCTATGAAGCGTTTATTTTTCTGCACAGATCACAATCAGCTGCCAAACCTCGCTGGGATTCCACACTTTGCAGAGGAGAATCATGTGGCTGGATGCAGACATTCAATCTCCCTTTCTCACTAGTTATTGTTATTATTGTTTCCTTAATGATATGACTGCGGGGTTGCAATTTGTCTGCAAGACACAAACTCTAAAAATAATCCTTTCTTCCTTTCCGAGTCTCCCTCACCAGCAGCAGAACTTTGACATGATTGAATTTCAAGGGAGAAAGGAAGGGACAAGAAAGGGAAGGGGGAAGGAGCCAGCCTTAACCTAACATCACCATGGAATTGAATTCCTCAAGATCTGCGCCATAACAGGATTTGCTACCAATAGCATTTGTACAGGGAAGCACTGCGGGCACTTTTATTTAGTACTTGATGCTTTTCATGTATTTATTTCTTTGTCTGCCTTTAGGTTTCCTTTCCTACACCTAGCACAACTGGAGAGGATGAGAATTTGCCAGAGGTGGTTGTGAAGTCCAAGATTATAATAGGGTTCAAAAAGAGCTAGATACAATCATGGAGGAGAAGTTCACCAATAGCTATTAGCCAGGATGGGCAGGGATGGTGTCCCGAGAGATCACTTGATGGTTCCCTTTTCTGTTTATTCCCTCTGGGGCACTTGGCATTGGCCACTGTTGGAAGACAGGACACTGGGTGAGATGGACCTTTGATCTGACCCAATATGGCCGTTCTTATGGTTTTCCAGTGCTAAACAGCTGGTCATTGCACAAGGTGTCTTGGCTTACTACAGGCACTGCTTTCCCAGAAGAGCTGAAATGGGAACCATTCACAATACCCCAGGCTCTGGAGAAATACCTTCATGAGGAATTAGATGGTTTAAGGAAGTGAGGAGAGAACTATGAAGGCTTTCACCTCTACAGATCTGTCTTAAATCCTGCTCAGGAGGAATGGAGCAAGAAATAGGTTCCCAGTTGATTTTGTGGGTCACAAGTTTATTTTCTACTACATTGGAGTTCACAGCACAAAACCTACCACGGATAAGCAAGCCCAGATTATCCCTACTGCTTGGCGACTGATCAAAGCTGCCAAGGAATGAGTAGGCGTGGAGAGGGAACTCCTCTCTAATCTCCACAGGTGATCCTTAAGCTTGAGATTAGCAGGGCAGCATGGAGGAAGGGTGAACTTCCTTCTGCTTGGGTTGTGGATAGACATAAGGCTCTAATTTTTCTTCCCAGCACCATTCTCCAGCACTAGAATCCCCTTATAGACCAGCTCCTTGGCTGGCACAAATCAGCATAGCTCTAGTGAAGTCAACCAAGCTTTACACCACTGGAGATTCTGGCCCATTTTTAGCGAAGAACCAAAGACAAGACAGATGGAAACCCTTTCCTTTCTGAAAGCAAACAGGCATTTTGCTACCTTGGGAGGGAGAAAATACTTCCCAGGACACCTCCTAGAACACCAGATGATGCACTGCCAAAGAGCCAGCAACAATAGGAAGCAGACAGTACTACCAAGGAGAACTCTCTCCTTTCTTTAAAGAAAGCTGCTTATTTCATGCAGTAATCCCAGGAAAAGACTGGTCATTTGCCAACATCTAATGACAAGTGTGTTAGTTAATGGCCCAGAGCAAAGCCACGGGTGATTAATAATCTAACAAACTGGTCAATACACCTGTGACAAAGACCAATTATAAACAGTAATCAACAGTCCCACCCCCAATAGTTTTGTTGGTGTTTTTTTTTTAAAACTTACCCCTTCTTTCCTCTTTAGGTTTCAGGACAGGCAAGAGACTGTTTCAAGGGAATCAGTCACTGCCTGGCAGTCGATAACCAATCAACGCCCGGCATTCACTCTGATAAATGCAGAGAGCACAACGGAAGCCCACTAAGAAACATTTTACCCTGGAAAACAAATGAGCAGGCTAGATAATGGGACCTGTCCTGGGCTCAGCTGTTTAACACCATGGTTGAAGGGATTAATTAATTGAAAAAACATTTTGAAGAAACTGAGGTGCTGGGAAATGCACATTGGAAAAGCAGCCCATTTTCACGGACGTTCATTTGAAGGCAACTTGCAAGAGCAGACAGCACAGGATCAAGGAAGAAAGAAAGAAAGAAAGAAAGAAAGAAAGAAAGAAAGAAAGAAAGAAAGAAAGAAAGAAAGAAAGAAAGAAAGAAAGAAAGAAAGAAAGAAAGAAAGAAAGAAAGAAAGAAAGAAAGAAGAGAGACCTGGTCTTTTGAAGTCTGAAGCATTTCAAAGGTCAAAATCTCAGAAGGTGGTGAGCATGTTTTACTCTCAGGGTACGTCTAGACTACAGGCTTCTGTCGACAGAAGTTTTGTCGACAGATACTGTCGACAAAGCTTCTGTCGACAAAGAGCGTCTACACTACATTCAGTTCTGTCGACAAAGCAAGCTGCTTTGTCGACATGGTAGTGTAGACGCAAAGGACAGTTTACATGCAATAACACCTTCTGTCGACAGAACTCTGTCGACAGAAGGCGTTATGCCTCGTAAAATGAGGTTTACCAGCGTCGACAAAACTGCTAAGTTCTGTCGACGTTATGTCGACAGAACTCAGCGGTAGTGTAGACGCAGGTATACTTTTGTCGACAAAACCCTGTAGTCTAGACACACCCTCAGTGACATGAATAGGACTTGAGGGAGTCTCAGTCCCTCTCGAGAACTCCCCTAGATAATTTTGATTCTCCATCATATTTCATTGTCCTACTAGTCTTCACATGTTGTCATTTGGGCCCAAAGCACGCACAGAAGTGCTCAAAATAACCTGGCCGGATGCAGGGCATTGGTCTCATCTCATCTCTGGGTTCCACAGGAAGTCTGAGACTTCAATGCCCTGAAATTCCCAGCTGGAGTGGTAGGTGTAAGAGTCTTTGTGATGGTTCCGAGAAGCACCAGATCAGATCAGACCTCCGAACCACTTGGCTACGTCTACACTGGCATGATTTTCCGGAAATGCTTTTATCGGAAAAGTTTTCCATTAAAAGCATTTTCGGAAAAGAGCATCTAGATTGGCAGGACGCTTTTCCACAAAAGCACTTTTTGCGGAAAAGCGTCCATGGCCAATCTAGACACGCTTTTCCACAAAAAAGCCCCGATCGCCATTTTCGCGATCAGGGCTTTTTTGCGGAAAAGAAATCTCTGCTCTCTACACTGGCCCTTTTGGAAAAAGACTTTTGCCGGAACGGGCACAGCATAGTATTTCCACAAAAAGCACTGATTTCTTACAGTAAGAAGTCAGTGCTTTTGCGGAAATTCAAGCGGCCAGTGTAGACAGCTGGCAAGTTTTTCCGGAAAAGCTGTTGATTTTCTGGAAAAACTGGCCAGTCAACACACAGCCCTTAGGTTCACTCCTCCCTGAGGGATGCACATCTGAAAGGCCATTCCAGAGGGGAGGGGAGTCTAGTGGGGGAGAGCACGGGATGTTAGGTTACAATAATGGCTAGTACTCCATTCCAGCTTCTGTCATTGATCTGCCATTGTAGGAAAAGTCATCTTCAAAACTAATCAGTTTCTGTCCTGTGTCCCTAATGGTGCTGCGCTTCATCAATTTTAAGCCTATTTCTGCATTGGTAGATATCCCAGAATCCCTTGCATTGTTCCAGGTGCACAGCATCCTGGGTAATTTTCACGTCAGCTGGTGGGATGCTTCCAGCAGGTGAGGGGAATTGTGGATGGAGGATTCAGCCTCTCTGGGTTTGCCTATCACTAGAATGGGGCGGGTAACGTCGACCCATTCATAAAGGTAACGTGAGGCTTCATTCATTAGCATTTGTAAAATGCTTTGAGATCCTAGGGTGCAAGGGACTATGGGAGAACAAAGAAGGGTTATTACTAGTATTTTTAACTTTCCTCACCATGGATATTATTGATCTAGTCACACTAACTTAATCTCTCCCCTAGCTGAATGTGGGGCTTTTTGTCGGAAACAAGCCATGGGAACGGAAAGCCTCATTAACACTCCATGTGCGACTTACAAGATAAAGCCTAAATCCCATTTACCAGCTGATTATGGCAAATTGGAGTTTGTGTTTGGTTTTTTGCTTTCTCTTTCAAAGGACAGAATCATCGGGCTACGAGTGGCCCTATTTGTCTCTGTCCTTTGTTCCTTGCTAATCAATTTGACTTCATTTTCTTGCTTTCCTTCTGTTGATTCCCAAATCCTTTTTCATACAGCACACTTACAATCTTTGCCAAGCTTTTCCATCCCTCTCCCTAATCTTTATTAATTAAGTGGTTAATAACCTCCAATTATTCTGTAAATAAGCGAATGGCTGAGTCACTTCTCTGCTACGCTTTCCTTGTGCCAAGCAGCGTGGCACCAAAATCACCACACAACAACGTACAATCTTTTTAAGTGATCATTTTAAATGGAGGACCTTCATACTGGGAGAAACTTTCAAACCTAGTGCAGCCCTGATATAACTGCTTGATACCAGTGGACTTATATCAAAGGTAAATTTAGTCCTCACATTCACAGTCACATTCACAGTGGGACTCCCCCGGATTAAGCCCATTATAGGTATAAACATAATACTGTGATACTCAGATCTGGATCCAAACCCTCCCAGATTTCAGGATGAGATTGGATCTGGCTTTCCACTTTGAGACCATTTGTACAGACTGACAAAGTTGGTCTCAGTTCTACCAGTATAAACCCACAATAGTCCAGCGATCAATGAATCTAGAGTACATCTACACTGCGGCACTATTTTGGGATGCTTCTGGTATCCCGAAATAGCTATTCCGTGTCTTTTAAGCAAGCCCGTTATTTTGAAATATAAGAGGCTTGCTATTCCGATGTCCCTATAAACTTCATTCCACAGGGATTAAGGGGCATGATGGAATAGCGGTTTATTTCGAAATATGGTGCTGTGTAGACAAAGCCAAATTACAAAATAAGCTATTTTGAAATTGCCTCAAAATAAGCTACGCAATTTTCGTAGCTCAAATTGCATATTTTATTTCGAGCTAAGGGTACAGTGTAAACACACCCCTACAGACTAGTGGTCAATTCCCTTATCTTTCACTTTTTTTCCTTCATATTTCCTTTGTGACAGGGTCAGGCCAGAGGGACACAAAAGGGTAATGGAAGGGAGGCATATTAGCCTTCGACTGAGTAAATCTCTGTTCCCAGGGTAAACTAACAGGGGCTAGTTCAGAACCAGTGAGAACTTTCCAAAATCAATCAGGGCAATTAAGCAACTGGAGCTAATTAAGTGGGCTTGCAGAGTGAGGTGAGCCAAGGCTAGCTGGAACACCTGGGGCCAATTAAAGAACCAGTTAAGATGGGTTATAAAAGGAGCTTCTCTGTAGTTAGAGTGTGAGGAGTTGAGAGGATAGAGGGAGTGCTACAGAGAGTCTAGGAGGAGCAAACACAGGGGAGTCCAGTAGGAAGAGCCTGAGAGAAGAAAGGTCCTGGGGAAGGTGGGGGGAAGTAGCCCAGGGACTTTGTAGCTGTCTCACAGCTGGTGTTGGAGACTCTTATAGGCAGCTGCTATTACAGAGCCCTGAGTGGGGATCCAGAGTAGAGGGTGGGCCCAGGTTCCCCGCAACACCCTCTTCCCCATTTCTACTCCGGGAAAAGTCTGGCTGGGGAGAAAGGGGTTTACTCAGCCCTGTATCATTTAGGGGTCCACCAGGACTGTGGGGTTTGGTTTCCCTTTATAACCTATGCTGGCTAATCAGGAGTGTAGCTCAACAAACAGCAAGATGATGCCTTAAGTGTGGTGTCTAAATTGAGGGCTGCTGTGAGCCTCCGAGGCAAGCACCTGAACGTGTGGGACCCACCAAGTTTGAGTAGGAGCTTTGTCACACTTTTTAATAACAACGCTTCTTTCCCCTTCTACTGCATCTTCCAACCAGCTTGCCCAAGGATCCCAAATGCTAATTAATTGAGTGCACAATACCCCCACTCCTCTCCAGGAGGCAGGGATTATTACAACCCACTTTACAGATGGGAAGACTGAGAGAGAGGATCATCGAATCATAGAAATGCAGGACTAGAAGGGACCTTGAGAGATCATCAACTCCAGCCCCCTGCACTAAGGCAGGACCAAATATTCCTAGACCTTCCCAGACAGAATAATAGAATATGAGGATTGGAAGACAGCTCAGGAGGCTATCTAGCCCAACCCCCCATGCTCAAAGCAGGACCAACCCCAATGAAATCATCTCAGCCAGGGCTTTGTCAACCCCAGCCTTAAAAACTTCTGTCCAATTTGTTTTTAAAAACCTCCAGTGATGGGGATTCCACAACCCCCTTTCGAAGTCTCTATTAGAACTTAACTACCTTTATAATAGGAAAGTCCTTCCTACTACTAAATCTAAATCTCCCTTGCTGTAGATCTCATTACGTCTTGTTCTACCTTTGATGGACCATGGAGAACAATTGAGCACCATCCTGTTTATAAGAGCTTTTAACAGATGTGAAGACTGGAACCAGGTCCCTTCTCAGTCTCCTCTTCTCAAGACGGAGCATGCCCAGGGTTTTTTTTAACTCTTCCCTCAAAGTCTCATTTCTAAATCTTTGACTCTCTCCAGTTTCTCCACATCTTTACACAGTTTTTTTTCACATCCACAAAAAAATCTTCAATTACGTCCACACTGCAATCACGTTCTTTCGAAAGAAAATTGAAAGAACAGAGGGGTTTTTCTGACATTGGTAGTTCTCTTTCTACAAGGAAGAAGCCTTTTTTTGAAAGAGCTCTTTCAGAAAAAGGTGTGTGTCGATGGGGAAGAGGGAGTTCTTTGGAAAGAAGACAAAAGAGGAAAAAGCACCGGTGCCCTAGTGGCCACTCCATCCATAGTAGTCACAGTTTAAATGCGAGATAGCATCCATTCAGCGTGAACACTATCTGTCGAAAAAGCAGATCACTTTTTCGATGCTCTTTGGCAGTGTCTTTCAGAAGAAGTTTTTTCAGAAGATTTCTTCTGGAAAAGCTTCTTCCGAAAGAAGCCTGCAGACTAGACGTGAGTTCATTTCAGGGCTGGGCAGCCTGAGAAAATGAGCATGATTCTCGCCCTGCAGGCCACGGTTCTGCTCTCACTGAATTCCTGGAAAGGGCATTTCATGTGGGTGAGACTCTGATTGTGTTCCCAGGGGCTCACTGGCAAAGTTCCCAGAGTCTCCAGGATCATACCAAGTCCTACTCCCTCAAAAGTTGACAACATAGCTCCCATTAACTTTCACTGAGAGCAGGATAAACATTTGTTCCTCTGTAGAAAGAGTCACTTTCTCTCCCTACTCTATAGAGTAGAGGAATGATTTTTTAAATGGTTTTTTTTAATTATTTTTTTTACCACTGCACTGATGGAAGAAATAGCTAATGAATGCAGATGGAAAAAAATATGAGGTCATTTGGTCACACATGAAGAATTTACCTATCACAATGGTTTAATACAGATTTCTTCTCCTGGAGAGCAACTTGATTAGAATATTACTTATTCACTTATCAGCCTATTTAATCATAGCAATGGATTGTGCCCTGCCTGACCTCTCTGGGTACTGGCTAATTCCTTTATTCTTTTATTCTGCTTTTAACTTTTAGATGATTTCCAGGCAGGTTCCCTTAATAATGAACCATCCATTATATTATTTTATCATCTGCAAGCCATGACATGGTCACTGCTGATCTGTTGCGAGCAAGACATGAGAACTCTTTCTTCTGCTCTCCTCTGAGCTGATTAGGCCTCAGTTGGAGTATTGTGTCCAGTACCGGGCACTGCATTTCAACAAAGCTGTGGAGAAATTTGAGAAGATCCAGAGAAGAGCAACAAAAATTATGAAATATCTAGAAAGCATCAGCTATGAGGGAAATTTGAAGGAATTGGGCTTGTTTAGTTTAGAAAAGAGAAGTCTGAAAGGGGGACATGAGAGCAGTTTTCAAGCATCTAAAAGGAGAGGAGGAGGAGTCACTCACAGGGAGGAGGGAGAAAAATTGTTCTCCTTGGCTTCTGAGGATAGGACAAGAAACAAGGGGCTTAAATTGAAGCAAGGGAGATTTAGGTCAGGCATTAGGAAATATTTCCTACCAGGGTGGTTAAACGCTGGAATAAATTGCCTAGGGAGATTGTGGAATCTCCATCACTGAAGGTATTTAAGAGCAGGTTGGATAGAAATCTGTCAGGGATGATTTAGACCAGTGGTTCCCAAACTTTTCAGCATCATGCCCCCTTTTTGATTTTTGAGAAACCCTCACACCCCAGCCCCAAAATAGCAGCAAAACTTGTTGAGCAAAAAAAAAAAAAAGGATTGCCCTTTTAACAGCAGAGCAGGCATTGCCCTTTTAAGGTGGCCATTTTGAAGTCTACCCCAGCCAGCCCAAGCTGCACGTGTTCCGGCGGACGCCCAAGCAGACAGATGGACCAGTCTCTTTCTTGCGGGGGGATTGACAGGAGGTGGCTGGATCGCCTCGCACCCCCCCTGGAATTTCTTCATGTCCCCCAGGGGGGCGTGCCCCCCAGTTTGGAAACCCATGATCTAGACAGGGCCCGGTCCTGCTGTGAGGGCAGGGGACGGGACTCAATGACCTCTCAAGGTCCCTTCCAGTTCTAGGATTCTATGATTCTAGCCAGAGAGTCTTAGAGTATTCCCAGTATCTGAGCTCCTCCCTAACATCAATTACTCATTGAGTCCTAGATTTTAAGGCTAAAAGAAACTGATGCATGGAATTTTACACTGTGTCTTGGTCTAGACTGCAAGGATATGCAAACTGAGAATCTTTTCCCACTTTACTGTCAAAAGAGGCTTTTCCAAAATTTGGTGCATCTACACAGCGCCAAATTTCAGAAAAAAAGTCCTTCTTCCTTGTAAAATGAGCTTTACAAAGATAGCGAAGGAGCATGTCCACTTTTTAAAAAAAAAATCCAAAAAATCAGATGCGTTCTTTGGATGTGGCATTGCTTTTCATCCTGGACAAGCACGGCAGTCTAGATGTAGCCTGTGATTTCTTTCAAAGCCCAATCACTTTTGGTGAGCTGCAAAGAGTTGTTTAGAAAGATCTTGACTGAAAATCTTCCAAGCAATGTGAAACAGGCATATCATAATTAATTCTACAGGGAGCTTGGAATGTGCAGTTTTCCTCCCGCTTCAATTCCATGGTTCACCATCACCAATTCAATCTGCTGACTTTCGAAGACCATGCTTGCCCCCCATGACAGCCTTTTCTAGATGTAGATTGCATAGGGTGATTATGCATTATTGCACTAATTTTGAAGATGGGAAACTGAGCCTTGGGTACATTAAATGTCTGATTTCCAAAAGATCTGGAAGCATCTTTCAATTGACTTGAATTGGAATTTCAGAAGCTGAAGAACCCTGAACATGAAGGCCTGTTGCCCACATTCCCAAAGGTATTAGGTGCCTAACTCCCATAACTTCACTGGGAGTTAGGTGACTAAATACCTTTGAGAATCAGAGCCCACGTAAATTGACTATGGTTACACAGCAAGTGAGTGGAAAAAGCAGGCACAGAACCCAGGTCCCTGGAGCCTCAGTTTTAGCTCTCATTCTTCTAGAACCCAATAAGATAATAGAAAATATGCATGGGGTGAAGCTAAAATTGGATCTAAAACCAAGCAGAAATAGGACAAATGTGCAATATTCTGAATTACAACTAGGGTCTGAGGATACATCTACACTGCAGCACTATTCCGGGATACCGGAGTATCCTGAAATAGCTATCCTGTGTCTTCACAGCAAGCCCGTTATTTTGGGCTCGCTATTCCGACATCTCTGTAAACCTCATTCTACAAGGAGTAAGGGAGGTTTCGGAATGGTGCTTTATTTCTAAATTAATGACGAAATAAGCTGTTTTGAAATAGCATTGAAATAAGATAGGCAATTTGCATAGCTCAAATTGCGTCTCTTATTTCGAGTTGCCATGCAGTATGAATGCACCCTGAATGACCAAAATCCACAGTGGGGAGAGTTTGGCTGATAATACAGAGATCCACTGCAAAATTTGGATCCTGATCAAAGCTCATATTCTGATAGTTTGGGGGATTATTTGTGTCTAGATTTTGGTCCAAGACAATAATATTAAAGCCATTCTCTTAAATGAAGGACAGTTGATGTGTAGGATAATAGCAGAAAAGGGACAAAGATAATGATCAATGGAATTTCAAGACAACAATGAAGCACTTGGAATTCAGTTATTTTGCTACGTCTTCTGGGCTCTATTGACCACTATCAAAATTTTGCCTAATATTATAGACTGGTCTGTAGCAACCAGCATGGAATTTGGAGGGAGGAGCACAAATTGCAGGAGGAAAGAATTTGGAGAAGGCAAATCTGCAAAGCATATGGCTAGGAATGGTGAGCTGCAGCTGGAGTGAGTCTGTAAATTGTCCTGTAAAAAGGCTTGACTAGTTTAATGACAATAAAGTCCTTTATTGTCATTACCCAGCATGTAGTATATGAAACAGGGCCATCACACCATACATGTGGAGGCATGATGCCATTCCATCACTAGCAAAGCACTGCTAGTATAACCCACATACCTACTGGATGTGGTTCACTGTCCCATGTTGTGGTACTGAGACCACTTACAGAGAGAAAATGAATTTGCTCTACAGCCTGAACTGGGAGCCAGCTGGCTTTTAGCTCAAGCGGTAAAGGTACATGCAATGAGCTCCAGAAGTCCCAGGTTTGGTTCCAGCTGTTGGCGTTACGTTAGCACCCAGTTTTGGGCTGGACGGATGTTGCTTACACCGACTCCTTAACATTTTGGAAGACTAAGCACAGCATCAAGAAGCAGACTGTGAGGGACTCTAAGAAGATCTCACCAAACTCAGTGATTGGGCAGCAAAATGGCAAATGAAATTTAATGTGGATAAGTGTAAAGTAATGCACATTGGGAAAAATAACCCCAACTATATGTACAGTATGATGGGGGCTAATTTGGCTACGACAAATCAGGAAAGGGATCTTGGAGTTATCATGGCCAGTTCTCTGAAAACTTCCACGCAGTGTGCAACGGCGGTCAAAAAGGCAAATAGGATGCTAGGAATTATTAGGAAAGGGATAGAAAATAAGACACAGAATATCTTACTGCCCCTGTATAAAGCTATGGTACGCCCACATCTTGAATACTGTGTACAGATGTGGTCTCCTCACCTCACAAAAGATATTTTGGCCTTGGAAAGGGTTCAGAAAAGGGCAACTAAGATGATTAGGGGTTTGGAACGGGTCCCATACGAGGAGAGGTTAAAGCGACTGGGACTTTTCAGTTTAGAAAAGAGGAGACTGAGGGGGGATATGATAGAGGTCTATAAAATCATGAGTGGTGTGGAGAGGGCCGATAAAGAAAAGTTATTTATTAGTTCCCTAAATAGAAGAACTAGAGGACACCAAATGAAATTAATGGGTAGCAGGTTTAAAACGAATAAAAGAAAATTCTTCTTCACACAGCGTGTAGTCAACCTGTGGAACTCCTTGCCAGAGGAGGCTGTGAAGGCTAGGACTATAACAGAGTTTAAAGAGAAGCTAGATAATTTCATGGAGGTTAGGTCCATAAAAGGCTACTAGCCAGGGGATAAAATGGTGTCCTTGGCCTCTGTTTGTCAGAGGCTAGAGAGGGATGGCAGGAGACAAATCGCTTGATCATTGTCTTCGGTCCACCCTCTCTGGGGCACCTGGTGCTGGCCACTGTCGGTAGACAAGATACTGGGCTAGAAAGACCTTTGGTCTGACCCAGTACGGCCGTTCTTATGTTCTTATGTTCTTATGTTATGTTATCAAGACCTGCACATTTAACAGAACGGCAGAGCTTCTCTGGGGCTGGTCCATCCATTTCACACACACGGGGGCATATGAACCGTGCTCAACACATGGCTGTCTTATTTGGGCATGTTAGACAGAGTGGAAACGCAACTGGCATGTGGGCTTCTGCCAAAGCAGAGAGAGAGAGAGATGGATAAAAAACATATAGCTTCGGCTGGAACTTCATTAATCAGTGTTCGTTCCACGGTCAGAGAGAATTCAGCGCTGATCAACAAAAAAATGATTAAGGAGCTGGGGGGAGTGATTTATGAGGAAAAATTATATAAAGCTTGGCCAAATGACAGCCAAGGGTGGATGTGACAACTGTGTACAAGGATATGGATGCCAAGTAGACAGAGGAAGCCTTTCATAGAATCATAGAATGATAGAACACTACAACTGGAAGGAACCTTGAGAGGTCATCAAGTCCAGTCCCCTGCCCTCACGGCAGGACCAAGCACCGTCTAGATCATCCCTGACAGGCGTCTGTCTAATCTGCTTTTAAATATCTCCCATGATGATGGAGATTCCACAACCTCCCTGGGCAATTTATTCCAGTGTTTAACCACCCAGGCAGTTAGGAAGTTTTTCCTAATGTCCAACCTCAACCTCGCTTGCTGCAATTTAAGCCCATTGCTTCTGTCCTCAGAAGCCAAGGAGAACAATTTTTCTCCATCCTTCTTGTGGCACCCTTTTAGGTACTTGAGGGTATTGCATGGAGGAAGATGTAACCACGGCACATGTAAAGTGTGTGGTGAATATCAGGACATATTTTTAATGGTAAGCCTGCTAGACTGTGATATAGCCCCCTCAAGGGAAAATCTGATCATTCTACACACTGAAGGGGAGGAAACTCCGTCATTCTAGACACATAGTAGGGGATAAGACTCTATTGACTGGGAAAGGATGGTATTGGACAATATGAGCTGTTGGGATCTTTCACGGCTGTACTTCCTACCAGTTCCCCTCTGGGAAAAATGAACCTGATTCCTTTGTGTTAATATCACAAAGGAACAGAAGTAGAAAAATAATATAATCTGCACCACAATGGTTTTTATGAAAATCTGCAGCTTTGGGGTTCTATTGGGTGCCAGCCAGGAGTTTTACAGTATCTGATCTGAAGTCTGAACAATAATTCGAGTGTGAATATATGGTAGCAGACAGCAGGGAGGGGAAATTATCAGGCAATGCCACAATATGAGACCAAAAAAAGCTCCATGAGACACAATTTGTTCTATAAACACATAAGTGACAAACAATACAGCAGGCTATGACAGATCACAGCACATTAAATACCACGTGAGAGAAAGGGAAGGGAGTTTGGCAGAGGGAGAGAGGGAGGGAAGAGAGGATCATACATTTCCTGTCTCAAAAAATCCCACCACTCTGAAACAAATACGTCCTGTTAAAGGTTTTATTACTTCAGCTTCCTGGCAATTTACTGCTGTCTTTTCCCTCTTCCATAAAAGCACAAGACAGCATATATTGCGTAAAGTGTCTATTATACAGTGTCAAATACAGCTTCCCAAGTGAGATACAATCTGAATTGCCCTGGAGCAATGAGTCAAACGGGGAAATATTTTTCGCCCATGGCTGCTGTTGCCAAAAACAATCACACAAGAAGTGCCTCACCTGGAAGCAACTAGATTGGACAGTTCAGAGGGTAAGGCTCAGGGCGAGAAGAGGGTTCCCCTTTGCACTTCATAAGCATCATACTTAGCTCTGCTTCATGGATGTAGGAATGTACTAGTGTAGTCGGGGGGCAACAACATGGGGCTGAGAGACATGAATGCCCATATTCTCCTCTTGGCTCTCACTCCCTCAGTAGGTTGGTCATGCCCTAGAAGCATAGAGAGGCCTTGAAGATGATGGACACAGCATCCTGAGACTACTTCCTCTTCCAAGAGCCTCCAAGCCAGCATGGAGATGGCATAAGAGCTCACTACAGCTCTGAGTTTCCAGAAGAGGAGGCGAGGCTAGAGCAAACTGCTTCATGGGAAGTCTCAGCTGCCCTACAGCACATAAGGGGTCTCTGGAAAGCAGAGCATACTGTAGAGCAGCCCTCAGGTTGCTCTAACTTACATCAGGGTCCAGATACACCTCCCTCCATTATTGCCCTATGCACAGGAGAGAAACAGCTGGAAATCAGGGACTTGGGTACCACTGAGTACCACTAGGATTGCTGATTAACTCCTTGCTATCTAACGAGGTCCTCACATGCACCCACTGGAGAGTCTGAGACTCACACAATTATTGCTCACAACATTCGTGTACGGTGGGAGAGGGAAATGGCAATTTTGTGCAATATGCTTGGAACACCTTAGTGTATTAAGTGCAGGTATTACTGTGGGATGGAATGGTAGGTCACTTCTCTGGGGAGGAAGACGGAACAGATGTAAGACCCAGGAGTTCCAGAGACTATACTGGAAATGCGCCAGACAAATATGGACTCTGGGGACAACGTGGCAATCCTTTCCTGGCAATCCTTAGGGAGAGAATACTACAAATTCCTCCACTCGGTTTATGCAAATCACTAGCCTTTGGTAGCCAACCCCGGGGGACAGATCACTACCTGCGGGTTACCTGCCACAGAAGGCTAAGAGCAAAGAAGACAAAGTCAGGGTTCTGTTTCTGGATCTAAGATGGATGGACTTGTAACCATGGGGGAAACCCAGTGATGGGTTTTAAAGGAATGAGACCTACCAGCATCTGAGGCTGGTATTGAGGGTGACCTCTGGTAAGTTCTGTAGCACACTTATGAGTTCTTTTACCATTTTAATGCAGTTTCTCTGTAATGCTTTTACCTGAAGAATAAATGTGCTTGCTTAGAAAGAGCTGTGTGGCAACAGGTAACCACTGGCTACCTGGTAACCATTGGTAATCACTGGCTACTTGGCAACTGTTAACCACTGTTAACCATTGGTCATAGTCCTGGGACCTGTTTAATCTGGGGATAATATATTTCCCCTCCAGCACTCTCCTGTAGCCATCTCACCTGACTCTGTCACAAAGGCTTCACAGCTCCCTGCATTATATTGAGGGAACTGATCCCACCTCTCTTGAATCCCCAGCCACTCTCTTAGCCCCCAGAGCAGCCTCCCCCTAAGAGAGTCTGCCTCCGCAAGTGCAAGAAGTGAAGTTTCCAAGGAAGCCTTTAATGTCAATGGTTGGGAGCACACTCACAAAAACGCCTGCTGTTGGGAGACCACCTGGTTGTGGGTTGCGTTTGCACTGAAAACACACACCGTGTGCGCCTGCAGGGTACAAAATCAATTACTCTCAAAAAATTAAACAAGCTCTTGGATTAAAAGAAAAAATAGCTGTGGGCCCCAATGGAAAAACATTTCCTATTCGAGACAACTTCAAGCCCCTTTGCCCGCCTTTTACAAGAACTGTGCTAGCCATCAAAGAAGGATTTCACCTGCCTGGGGTAGTAAAGGATCATTACCCCTTCAGCTTAACTGCTGCTCCACTTAATGCATAGGGTTTGGACTAGCAGGCAACTCCATTACAGTTACTTTAGAGAACAGAATTCATATAAGGCGACTTTTATTCCGGGGCTCTCCCACAGCGCTTGATAAAGCAGTAGATAAGATATTGATGATGCAATTCTAGGGAGCAGCGTTCACCAGCACTGCAAATTGCTCACACTTATGCCTGGACATTCGATGCTGATTTCTAAGTGACGGAATATAGTCCAGGACACTGGGGTCAGCCCTTCGTTACACACGAAACAATGCTTAGCACATAGCTAGGCAGCACTTTGCAACTTCAAAGCGCTAGGCAGACATTAACTATATTTTCTGTGGCTGTCTTTAGTCCTGGCAGGGATATGCAGTCTAATGAAACAGTTCAGCATGGTAAATCCATTCGTTATGACAGTCAGAAAAGGCAGACTGTTTTCTTTTTAACCCGTTGAAATGGCAACATTTCGATATCTAACAAGAGATGTTATTTGATTCTGTTTCCCTAAATTCTTCTCTGGATACCTGGTACAGCTCTTCTCCGTTAAAAGAGAGAAACACAGTGGTGATGAACGCTGAGAAAGGGGACCCATAAAGCCAAACTTGTCCTCCCAGACAATACAAAAAGGCCAGTTAATTATAAAATCAAAGAACGGGTCATTGAGTCCAGTCCCCTGCCCTCACGCCAGGACCAAGACTGTCCAGATCAGGGGTGGGCAATAATTTTTGCCTGGGGGCCACTTCACAAATTTTTGAAGTAGCCTGGGCCACCCCGGAAGGGGCGGGGCCTAAATGGGAAGGGCCGAGGCTACCCCAACCCCAGACCCCCTGGGGGCGGGGGAAAGCGCGAAGCCTCTTCCAGGGCATAGGTGACTAGTGGGAAGGGGGGATAAAGGGGCTCCCCAAACCCCAGACCAATCATGGTCTGGAGTTGGGGTAGCTTCACCCCTTCCCGTTTAGGCCCCGCCCCTTGCGGGGTGTCCTGGGGCTACTTCAAAAATTTCAGGGCAGGGGCAGAGCAGAGGCTAATTGGCCTGGGGGTGGAGGAGCAACAGGGCCTCTACGGGCCAGATCCACCCATTTGGCAGGCTGAATCTGGCCCGCAGAGGCTCTTTTGCCCATCCCAGGTCTAAATAATCCCTGACAGGTGTCTCTCTAATCGGCTCTTAAATATCTCCAGTGATGGAGATTCCACAACCCCCCTAGGCAATTTATTCCAGTGTTTCACCACCCTGACTGGGAGGAAGTTTTTCCTAATGTCCAACCTAAACCTCCCCTGCTGCAGCGTAAGCCCATTGCTTCTTGTTCTATCCTCAGAGACCAAGTAGAATCATTTTTCTCCCTCTTCCTTGTGATACCCTTTTAGATACTTGCAAACTGCTCTCATGTCCCCTCTCGGTCTTCTCTTTTCCAAACTAAAGAAACCTAATTCCTTCAGTCTTCCCTCATAGCTCATGTTCTCTAGACCCTTCATCATTTTTGTTGCTCTTCTCTGGACCTTCTCCAATTTCTCCACAGCTTTCTTGAAATGTGGTGCCCATAACTGGACACACTATTCCAACTGAGGTCTGATCAGCGCAGAATAGAGTTAAAGAACGACTTCTCGTGTCTTACTCACAACATGCATGTTAATGCATCCCAGAATCATGTTTGCTTTTTTTGCACATGTCACACTGCTGACTCATATTTAACTTGTGGTCCACTTATGACTGATCCCTAAATCCCTTTCTGCAGTACTCTTTCCTAGACAGTCATTTCCCATTCTGTATGTGTGAAACTGATTATTCTTTCCTAAGTGATATGGTTTGCATAATGTGGGATCGCAGACTAAAACTGTGAGATCATGATCAATGCACTGACATTTCTGAGGAGAAAGGGAACATCTATCAGAGTAATGCTTAAATATTAAAACAGACGGACAGTCCTCATTCATCCCAGTATAAATGGATTAGCCTTGATTTTTCCCTTCTCTGTTTTATATCCATAAGATCTTTCATTTCCCATTTTTACCGAAAAATTCCTGGATTTTACAAAAGAAATGTGCAATGTTTTTCACCCAAATTTTGGACCACTTTAGTAAATAAAAATACTGTTTATGTTAAGCAAATCTAATACATTACGGCTACGTCTAGACTACATCCCTTTTCCGTAAAAGGGATGTAAATTAGACGTATCGCAATTGCTAATGAAGCGGGGATTTAAATCTCCCCTGCTTCATTAGCATAAAAATGGCTGCCGCTTTTTTTCCGCACGGAGCTTTGTCAGAAAAAAGCACCAGTCTAGACACTGATCTTGCGGAAAATAAAGCCTTTTCTGAAAGATCCCTTATCCCTATGAAATAAGGGATAAATAAAGCCTTTTCCGAAAGATCCCTTATCCTTATAAAATAAGGAATAAGGGATCTTTCGGAAAAGGCTTTATTTTCCGCAAGATCAGAGTCTAGACTGGCGCTTTTTTCCGACAAAGCTCCATGCGGAAAAAAAGCGGCAGCCATTTTTATGCTAATGAAGCAGGGGAGATTTAAATCCCTGCTTCATTAGCAATTGCAATATGTCTAATTTACATTCCTTTTACGAAGAAGGGATGTAGTCTAGACGCAGCCTACATGTTTATGATAATTAGTCTGAGTGTAGATGTGAATATATTTACATACCATTAATGTACAGTTCAGAAAAAACAGAACATGAAACTACTTTTACTTTCAATACTCTTACTGTTGTCTCTTTGTGGCTTTTCTTCCTGTCCTCTTCACACCCAATAATAACCAAGATATTTACCCAGAAACCCGTGAAGTAATCGTTAGCACCGATTTTCAGCTATTTTTTTTTCATTTTTGTAATAAGCACTGATTTAAATACAATGAGAACTGAAAAAGAAGGGCCTTGCCTGTCCTGAAGATTTAGCTCACACCACAGTGAGAGAGCTGTATCTTGCAGGGACTTAAACCTCAGCGCCCACTTCCTTATGCTGGAAGTAGAGGGTCTCTCCGATACCACTTCACAGGCTCTGACCCCATATGCGGGGATGCCGCGACACACCGGTCACGTTAGGGTCCATATACAATAGTGCCTCATCAAAAAGTGGTGCAGTCGCCCTGCGTGGAAGAGGCCCAGCTTGTCATCCGTTGATTTAGCACCCTGGCACAAAGATGCAAGCATTGCAGTGCACTGCGGAAACACCTGGCTGGTTGTGCTGGCTGCTTGCAAGCAGGCAGCAAAGCAATGATGCTAACAGGGATATTCCAAGGATGTAGCGGAATGTCATCTATTCTAAAGCCCTGTGCGCACTATGACTTCATTTTAATTCACGTGATAGAGTCAGGCCAGAGGGCTACAGGAGAGTAGTGGAAGGGAAACATATTAGCCCCAGATTAAATAGGTCTCTCTTTCCAGGGTAGACTAACAAGAGCTGATGCAGGGGCAGCAGGAACTTGCTAGAATTAGTCAGAGCAATCAGGCCAATTAAAACACCTGGAACCAATTAGGAGGCTTCCAGATTCAAGGGAGTCAAACTAATTAGAACACCTGGGGGACAATTAAAAACCAGTTGAAATTGATTTTAAAAAAGGCTTCCCTTCTATTTGCTCAGTGTATGAGAAGGGGCCCCTTGAGAGAAAGTGTGCTGGAGAGTCTGGGAGGAGAAAGTACAAGCAGGTACCAGGAGGAAGAACCTCTGGTAAGGAAAGTGATCCAGGGATTTGTAGCTGTCACTAGAAACATTACAGACAGCTGCTATTACAGGGACCCTGGGCTGGAACCTGGAGTAGATGAGCCCGGGTCCCCCCAGTTCCCACCAACTTCCCATTTCAGGACTAGAAAGAGACTCGTTTTGGTACAAGGGTTTGTCCTACCCTGTACTATTGGGATGGGCTGCAAAATTATGAAGTTTGGTTTCCTCTATTTTCCCCATGCTGGCCAGTGATGAGTGTTGCTCAACAAACAGCAAGCCACTGTCTAAACTGAGGGCTGCTGTGAGCCTCTGAGGCAAGTAAATCTGCCTGAAAGCGCAGGACCTACTGGCTGTGTCTACACTGGCATGAATTTCCGGAACTGCTTAAAATGGAATACTATTCCGTTTTCAGTTTTCCCGGAAAAGGAGCGTCTACATTGGCAGGCTGCTTTTCCGGAAAAGCCCTTTTTCTGGAAAAGCGTCTGTGGCCAATGTAGACGCACTTTTCCGGAAAAGAGCCCCGATCGCCATTTTCGCGATCAGGGCTTTTTTCCGGAAAAGACTACTGGGCTGTCTACACTGGCCCTTTTCTGGAACAGTGTTCCGGTATAAGGACTTATGCCCGAGCGGGAGCAGAATAGTTTTTCCGGAATAGCGGCTGATTTTGTACAGTAGAGCATCGTTGCTTTTCCGGAAATTCAAGGGCCAGTGTAGACAGCTCGCAGCTTATTCTGGAAAAGCGGCTGATTTTCCGGAATAAGTGGCCCAGTGTAGACACAGCCACTAAGTTTAAGAAGGAGATTTGTCACGGCCATTAGTGGCAGTTATGTCTAAGCATGGTTTGTGTCCACGCACAATATGGCTAAGAATGGTAAAAAGCTAACAGCCAGTTGCCTAAGGTGGCATATAGTTTCCTTTCTGTTGAAACATAAATTCCTAAATGAGACCTTGTCTCTACTTACTAGGAGATTGACACTGTGGAGATCGATCTCCCGGTGGTCGATTTAGCGGGTCTAGTAAGGACCTGCTAAATTGACACCTGATCATGATCCCATCGAATCCAGTACTCCACCAGGTCATGAGGAATAAGGGAAGTTGATGGAAGAGTTTTTCCCATCGACCTCCTGCAGAGAAGATGCGACAGAAATTTGAATTAAGGTAAGTTGACGCCACCTATGCTATTCACATAGCTAGAGTTGCATGTCTTAGTTCAGCTTTGGCCCCTAGACCTGGCCTGAGCTTTGGTAATTAGTTTGGGCGTTCTTCCTTTCTCCCTTTTGTGTGTGCGCATCCCAGAATGCACTGCCCCCTGTACTGCTAGGTTAGCTCTTTATGCAAATCCTCTGGGCTGAGGCACGAGGGGGTAGCTGCACAGTCTTTCCCACAATGTACGAAGACAGTCCAGAAGCACAGACTTGGTTGCGTTGAAAAGCAGCCACACCAGTTGTGGTGGCACCTCGGGTACCCCCCGATCCTGCACCCTGTCTGCAGCAAGATGAGACTCCACCCACCAGGAGTATAGAAAGTAGTTTATTGCTCCTTCAGGATACAGCACAGCACAGACGTGATGTGGTTTCAGGAGTCAGGGCCAGGATGCCTCAGACCCCTTTGATTAGGGGGTCCATTGTCATTATTAGACCCTCAGCTAAGGCTGCTTCTTTCATGTTTCCCAGCCAGCAACTGCCCCTTCCCCTGAAACCTGGTATTGGTCTCCGCCTTTTTCCCTTTGTCTCTCTCCCTGGGAATCCCATGTTATCCTCAGGCTGAGCCTAGGGCTACGTCTACACTGGCATGATTTTGCACAAGAACTCTTTTGCGGAAGAGTTCTTGTGCAAAAACTCTTCCAGAAGAGAGCGTCTACACTGGCATGTGCCTTTGCACAAGAGACGTGCTTTTGCGCAAGAGCATCCATGCCAGTGTAGACACTCTCTTGTGCAAGAAAGCTCTGATGGCCATTTTAGCCATCGGACTTTCTTGCGCAAGAAATTCATGTTGCCTGTCTACAGTGGCCTCTTGCGCAAGAACAGTTGTGCAAGAGGGCTTATTCCTGAGCGGGAGCATCATAGTTCTTGTGCAAGAAACACTGATTTCTCACATTAGAACATCAGTGTTCTTGCACAAGAACTCGCAGCCAGTGTAGACAGGCAGCAAGCTTTTTTGTGCAAAAGCGGTCTCTTTTGTGCAAGATCACACCAATGTAGACACAGCACTAGTGGCTGAACTAATACACATTTGGGTGAGTCGGTGGGAATCACACATCACAGCGCAGGAGGACCCCGGGTTACAGAGCAGACAGCACCCCCACTATGCCACACTGGTACAACGCCACCTGATTTTGTTTTGGCCAGATTAGATGAGGGTGCTGAGCTGTTGACTAAAAGAAAGTCGGACGCATTGCGCCCTGAATCACCACCAGGGAGAAAATGCCACAGGGATGAAAATGTGGGGTGGAGAACCTGGCAGACGCATTTTCCCGGAGAACCCCGCAAGGAGCTACGGGGTGCTCACCATCGGCTCCTCTCCTGCCATGTCCATTGTGAGGGAAGCTCACAGATCTGTGTGCACCTGGCACCATTCCAGACGGGAGCTCTGAACTTTGAGTAGCTCCTGGACAGCTGTATAGATCTGACAGCATGCCTAATAGGAAACACAGGCCTCACTAATGCAGTAGAAATGTCAGGCTTGTCTGCTTTCAAACAGGTAGAAAAAACAAGGGCAAAGGCTGCTGGGTCCTTTACGTTGATTCCATTTGACTAATAATTGGATCCATGTTCTACCAGACCTCACACTGACAGTGCAATTTAGAATGTGCCCAACATCGCTGGCCTTAGACACATCTTCCCCCTGGAAGCCCAGCACTGAATAAAATCAGAAGGCACTGGGGCCCTGTATCACAGCAAAGACGTACAAAATGGCATATGCACTGGCTTGGAGGGAGACTCAGACTGGAGGGTTTATTGAAAGAGAAAGAAAAAAACTTGACTCTGCCTGTGAATGTCATTCTCAGGAATTTAACAAGCTCCATTAAGCAGCTTTAGATCCTTCTTCAGTTAACTCGAATGCACCCAAATGAGCCGTATCCCTTCTGTATTTTAAACCTGGCCTTTTTTCTACCCACCTGATCAGTACCTCCATCATCCTTTCAAAGATTACCGTAGATTTTAACTGGAGGAGAGGCAACATTAAAAGCTACTGTCAGAATAATGGCACGGTTATATATTTACTTTTCAAATCATGGCCCATCGTTTGTCTGTCTCAATGGCCAGTTTCCAAGTCTAAATATGGTATCTCTTTGCCTAAGAACATAAGAACAGCCAGACTGGAGCAGACCAAAGGTCCATCTAGCCCAGTATCCTGTCCCGATGCCGATGCCAGGTGCCCCAGAGGGAATAAACACAACAGGGAATCATCACACGATCCCTCTCCTGTCATCCATTTCCAGACAAACAGAGGCATGGGACACCATTCCTAATGCAGCAAACTCCACCTGGGATCTGAAAACTAAGCTGAGGTTTTCTTCTGTTTCTGAGTTCAGGGATCCTAGCCTGAGAAAATTCAGGAGGCTCTCTGATAAGTATATGGCTTTTTCCAGTGGATCAGTATGAAAGACCAGTTGCTTTAGTCAGTTAAGAGAACAGATATGCCCCAGAGAAACAGAAACTGAGTAAGAAGTTGTTGTTTCTTTTACAATACTACTTTGAGGCCGTTGATTTTGTGCATTAATTACATCAGTTCCACTTGGTAGTTAGGCACGGCACCTGTGCAAAATAGGACTTGCCCCAGTGTGATAGTCCAGCATAAATGGCCTAGTGAAAAATCTGGCTTTAAATTAGTGCAATGTTTCCACATTGTGGGGTTTACATTACATCAATGCAGGCCCTTCCCTCCTGGTAGCCCCCAACCGGCAGGGCCTAAGCTAAATATTTCTCCAATGAGGCTTGTAATGGGCCATCCAACAACGGCTCCCTAATGTGCATGATGAATTTGTTACCTAAGGGGACAGGCTGCATCCAGTGACCTTTCAGACGCAAGACTTCCTTGCCTGCCACAGCTTGAGTTACTCTGTGCCGCCTGCAGACAGGTCCAGGGAATCTATCCTTATAAATCCAGTGCAGAGCAGACCCAGGCCTTGGATTGCTTTGTTTGCAGACCCGGGACCAATGTTAGCAGGCTACTGTGGGGATGGGGACCCTGACTGTTTCTATACCTGTGGGTCTCTAGCACCTTCCCTCCTTTCTCTTCCCCCTCCTTCGCTCTGCTGGTTTTCTGCTTGAGAGCTCCTTCCAGTCGACCTTTCCAAAACACTGACCTAGTGACACCATTCCCTTTCCCCTCCCCCACCTCCAATTGAAGCCCGAAGGCTTCCGTACAAAAGGAGCTCTGTTGGGTTCATTCACGGAGGAACAAGCGGCCTGAATAGGTTCAGGCACATTGGAAGCCGTGAAACAGTGTGGTCTTGTGTGAAGATTGAATGGCGGCATGGGGGAGGCGGGGTGTTGATTCAGTGAAAGTAATTATTGAGTCATTCTGGGAAGTCGGAGGGGGCAGGGGAAGAGGGAAGGGAATGGAGGGGGAGTTCCATTTAACAAAACTCTGCACCAAACAAATGAAACACTTCTCCCTGTCAGACGGAGAAGGGAAATACCGGGTTTAAACTGGTTAATTGTAACAAGCACTGTCCAGACCTGTTGCACTGGCAAGGCCCTCTGTAGGGATGAAAAGGAGTGGGCCCTGTCACATCTTGACAACCCCTTAAACCAAGGAAGAGACGAGTCCCCAGAGAACCCTTCTCTGCTCTTGCTATGCATGCTTAGTGCAGGCTGGGTAGATACTCACCCAGTACACAACTGTGGTCTGACTGTCCATTGCTTTACCCCATGTAGAATCATTTACACAGTAAAAGTTGGAGAACTAACTTTCATAGGGTACCCAGGAAATTCTTCGGGAATTGTCACAGCACAATTTCCCAACCTGGCACTTTGAGTGTAGATATGGGAGCCAGCTAGCAGAATAAACTCTGTAAGAACCTGTCTCTGTAACTCCCAGAAACAAACTTGTCGGGTCTCAGTTTCCCTGAGACCCAAAAGAAAGACCATTGGTCGCTGCCACCAACCAAGTGTAATTAAAAAATATATAAAATAAATATATAAAATAAGCCCTTTCCCAGGGAAGAGATCACTTGGAATCCCCTCCATGAGGCAAAACTCCCCCCCTTACCCTAACCTTCATTTCACTTGGAGTTGGGAAAACAGACAGAGGGAATCCACAGAGAACAATGGGGCTCTGCTCCTCCCGTGTAATTTAGGCACTAGTTTTAAGGACACAAAAATCAACCAATACCGGCTAATCAAAACAATAAGGAAAACACTTTTATTATCAAAACAAGATGACTGTTGAAAGCATAGTAAATGACTATGTGTTAAACAGCCATGGAATGAAATAGACTCAGGGAGACTCCCTGAATTGTAGTCTTTAGTTACAAAAGAGACAAAACAATTAACCAGCTCAGATAGGATTTCCAACTCCTCCCCTCTCCCCCCCCCCCCAGGAAAACAATAACATCTGATAGACTATCTAAACTTTTTCCTACTTACACATTTCAAGGAGTCCATTCCTGGGAAAGCCCGTCTACCCTGTTACCTGGGGAAAACTGCACTGGTCCTTTAAAAAAAAAAGAGAGAGAAAAAAACCCTCTCTCCCTTTGAAATTCCTATCAGCATTTCATTGGCTGAATGCCTGCATCCCTCTTCCCCCATGCCCAGATGCATCTCTAGAGTTGCGTAAGCCTTTCCTCGTTCTCCAGGTAAGTCAGGCTATGTCTACACTGCAGTTTTTTTGTCAGAAAAAAACCCTTTTCGCAAGACCCTTATTCCTCAAAAATCAAGGTTTACAGGATCTTGGGAAAAAGGGTTTTTTCACGACAAATGGCCCCGCCTACACAGGGCTTTTCAGTGGCAAAACCGCTTCCAAAAAATAATTGGAAGATATGCAAATGAGTGCTCCATTTGCATATCCTCTTCCGCAAAAAAACCCGCAGCGTAGACATAGCCTCAGACTCCCCATAGCAGCTCCTATTTATGATAGGGATCACATCATCACGTACCCCACTAGTTGATTTAGGTCACCTGCAAGTGAATCCTAATTTGGCAGCTCTCTGAGCAATGTACCACATAAACAAGAGGCCTGGCAGGATTCCAGACATAATCATTGCTCTTGAAAAATACATCTATTCTGCAGGAAGTGAGGGGCTGTCTGTACAGGTTCTCAGTGTCACTCACTAGAATTCACCCCACAGGGCAGGAACTGTTCAGCAGGAGAGGAAGAATTTATAAATCCAGGACTCTAATTCTGCAGCAAGGGGAGGGGAAACGGTTTTACACGTGACAGCTCTGTTTAGGACAAGCTGCTCCCTCGTGCTCTCCTCCAGTTCTGTCAGGGTGCAGGCCTCAGGTCCTTTCTCCTTGGAAGAGTCCATGCTTCAGGGCCAAGAAACTGAGAGACGCTGTTTTGCTGGATAAAACTGAACATTGGCCAGTTCCATCACAACAAAGTTTTCCCTTGTATCCGTAATGAGGAGATTTACCTGGCATTGCCCAGGTCCTTCAGGGCAAGAGGCTGGTGGTGTGGTGGGTGCAGGAGTCAAGGGAGGGCCTTAGGTATGGGGGGCAGGAATTTGGGAGTGTGGGTGGTGTGAGTGAAGGTTGGGGGTGAGGAGAGGCTCAGGGTGGGAGGGTCCCATCAGGCAGGGCTTTCTCTCCCCCTTAGTCTCCTTTTGTTTCCTTCCAGGATCCCTGGTCGCCAGGGTCCTTTTCTCTCCCCGACCTCCAGCGCTGTGGCCAAGAGCTGAGAGAGTGAAAGGATTTAGGGCATGAGGACTACTTAGCGGTGAGCTGGCAGGCAACATGGCAGAGCCACAGCCCTGCTGGCCACATCCTTAATGGTGTGGCTGCCCTGAGGGGTTGCTCTGCAGAATAGTGGGGTGAGGAATAGCTCAGTGATTTGAGTATTGGCCTGCTTAACCCAGGGTTATGAGTTCAATCCTTGCAGAGACCATTTGGGGTAAAAATTTGTCAGGGATGGTACTTAGTCCTGCTGTGAAAGGAGTGGACTGGATTCAATGACCTTTCAAGGGCCCTTCAAGTTTTAGGAGATAGGCAATCTCTATTAATAATAAAATTAAAAGTTCTCCCCTGCCCCCCAGTGGCCACTCTCAGTATCACATCTCTCTTCTCTGTGCCCCTCCCTTTCCATGTTATGGAAAAGAGTCCCATTCCCAGCACTTCCTGTTTTCTTGACACAACCAAACCCTGGCCTTGCTTTGTTAGGAGAAGAGGAAGTTGTCTACCATATGGGATGGTCCTAGCTCTTACCATTTAGGAGGAGTTCTTGAACAAGTGCACTCCCAGACAGACACACAAATACAGACAGACAGATAGATAGATTTAGATTAGATAGATACCTCTGCATGGCAGGGGATACAGTATTGATGTGAGGTGCTGCTTGGCAGTGATCTATCACAGGGATGCCCTATACATGGGTCTAATGCATCAGAATGAGAGGAATTAGAGACTTAAAAGCTCCATAGCAGTTGGTTATTTTCTCCATCCGGCCCCGCTCAACACAGGCTCATTCCCCAGGATATATTTCCCAATGCTTGGCCAGTCTAAATTTAAACGTAGAAAGCAACAGTTCTGAAATAGCGATGCAGACAAATACACGAGCCAACAAATTCAGCGTTTTTTTTCATGCGGAGATTAAAATGTCTTGGAATTTGTTCATTATTTTCATTTAATTCTGCTGATTATTTCCAGCGCTGCGTTAATCAGTTACACTTCTCTGTGATGAGTTAGTTACGCCAGGCAAGGAAGCTGGTATTGGCAAGGGGTCTGACAAACTTCCTGGGCCTCTGGGCAAGCCGGTGGGGGGACAGCTCCATGCTCGCAGAAGGGATGGGGCCATGGGCATAAGGGGTGGAGCTGGGACTAGCTTCCCCTCACCAGCCCTTCAGTCCTATCTGGAGTGTATTGCCCGGGGCTCTGGCCATGATGTAAAAGTTCCAGGACTCCAGCAGCACAGGAGCAGCAGTGACAGTGGGGAGCCATTGGCCCTTTTGAATCACCAGACCCTGGGGCAGTTGACCCCTTCCACCGTTGTCAGTGGGCCTGGCTATTGGTCAGATAAGTCATATGCTGTTGTTAGTGTTCCTTGATTGGATAAGTATGAATCATGGAACACTAAAACTGGAAGGGACCTGGAGAAGCCATCAAGTCCAGGCCCCTGCCCTCATAACAGGACCAAGCACCGTCTACATCATCCCTGAGAGATGTCTGTCCAACCTGCTCTTGATATCTCCGGTGATGGAGATCCCATAACCTCCCTAAGCAATTTATTCCAGTCTTTATCCACCCTGACAGTTAGGAAGTTTTTTCTAATGTCCAACCTAAGCCTCCTTTGCTGCAGTTTAAGCCCATTGCTTCTTGTCCTATCCTCAGAGGCCAAGGAGAACAATTATTCTCCCTCCTCCTTGTAACACCCTTTTAGATATTTCAAAGTGCTCTTCTGACACTCATATGTTTACATGTAAAACTCGATTTGTGCTAATCCTCGCACAAGCAAGCTTGTAATTCATGCCAATGAAACTCAGCCTCGTGGAAAGAAAATGAAAAAACAGGTTTAGCACAATCATTATTATAGAAAAGGGTGAACAACAATGATTAGGGGCTTGGAACGGCTTCCTTATGAGAAGAGATTAATAAAACTGGGATTTTTCAGTTTAGAAAGGAGACGCCTAAGGGAGAATATGATTGAGATCTATAAAATCATGATTGGTGTGGAGAAAATAAATAAGGAAGCGTTATTTTCTCCTTCTCATAACACAAGAACTCGCCAGATGAAATTAATAGGCAGCAGATTTAAAAGAAACAAAAGGAAGTATTTTTTCAAATAATGCACAGTCAGTCCATGGAACTCCCTGCCAGAGGATGTTGTGACGGTCAAGGCTATAAAAGGGTTCAAAAAAGAGCTAGATAAATTCATGGAGGGTAGACCCATCAATGGCTATTAGCCAGGATGCGTAGGAATAGTGTCCCTAGCCTGTGTTTGTCAGAAGCTGGGAATGGGTGACAGAGGGTGGGTCACGTGATGAGTCCCTGTTCTGTTCACTCCCTCTGGGTCACCTGGCACAGACCATGTTGGAAGACAGGCTCCTGGGCTAGATAGACCTTTGGTGTAACCAAGTATGGCCATTCTTCTGTTTTTTCTTATTATTTATTTGTACTGCAGTAGCACTGAAATGGCTTCATAAAGGACAGGGTCCCATGGTGCTAAGTACACACACAAATCACAAAGAGTGTCTTTGCCACCAAAACTGCAAGCCAAGAGACACACTGGGGCCATCAAATCAATGACATGGAAGAATCGGCGTGAATACCGGCAGACGATTTTTATTTTATATTATGCAATATCTACCTACTTCTGTGCCTTTGGAAAACTGGTCCACATTGAACAGACTTCTTTATTATGAAATATTTCTTACTATGGAGGGAGATTTTTGAAAGAACCTGATTTAGAAGCACAGATCCCACGGATGTCAGAGCTGCAATGGCATGGCTGCCCCTATTGCGCTTAGCTGTTTTTGAAAACTGCGCCCCGCAACTGTACCAGGTCCTTTTCTTTCTTCGTCCTTTTGCTCTTTGTTATAGCCCCTGGTGCCAGCACCCTACACAATCCCTCTTCCTGCAAGACGTTTAAATTCTTCAGGACGTATTCCCATTGGCTCAACTAGATGTGTCACTGCTGGATAGTTCTTCTGCTACAGCCCAATGTAGCAGCCTGTGGCTGGACACCGACTGCCCAATCCACCCAGTAACAGTGACAAAGTGTTTTCTTATTGAAAGGGGTGTCAAGTGTGCGTTGGAGGGCAGCAGAGGAGGCTGGTTGCGGATTTCACTCCGAGGATGCTCATCTCATGGCGTTGCTCCCATTGGACATTACAGAACCATAGAGTTCAGGGCTGCAAGGGATATCAAGAATCACCTTCCGCCCCCATCCCATACACAATGTTGAGGCAGATGAGCCTTGATTTCTCAGAAAGGTCTCCTTACAGACCCTAGAATGAATGGAACCAGCTAGCAGGATCCCGCTGGCCCAAATCTCAAACCATGGCCCACGTGGTCCACAGGATGGTCTCCTACTAGGCTGAGGAAGTATTTGCCGGAGCTGGGCGGAGCACCTCTCAGATGAAAGATGCTTTCTGTATATTGTGCTAGAAGATTTACCTGGGAGTTGCTCAGATCCTTGACTCAATTAATTTTGGGGATTTGGGAAATAAAATGAACACGGGCATGCTTCATTTGAACCATGGCTTGGGTGTGGGGCTGGGGGTGAGGGGTCAGGATTCAGGCTGCCCTGGAGAGAGAGGACAACCCCAGCCCTCTCTCACCATAGCAGCTTGGGGCCAGATGAGAAGCACTTCCATGTCTGCTGCAGCTCTAGCAGGCAACACTAGGGAAAGGGTGCGGGTTACGGTTAAAAGGGGGGGTGGAGGTTTGGGGGTGGGGCATTCCAAGACAGGGTGGGTTGTGCCCCCAACCAGTCCCTCTTACCCGCCTGATGATTCTGTTTCTTCTCTGTACAGTTTTATGAGAAGCAATCCCATTCCAGGCACATCCCATTTTCCTGGAACAACCAAACCCTGACCTGGCTTTAAGTTATGATAAGCGGAAGCTGTCCACCGAATTTGGTGGTCCCAGCTCTTACCATTTAGGAGGAGTTCTTGTACAGACAAATAGATAGACACACAAACAGATGCACAGTCTCTCTCAAATATATACTAGATGTCAAGGAAACCAAATAGCTTACTGTGACTGAATCGGTTGGTGCCTAAGGGAACCACTGGCCTTTACTAGTCTAAATAAGAATGGCTCAAATACGGGCCATAGACCCTATATTGCTGGAGAGTCTCCTGTCGGTCAAGTGATAGGGGGAAACTCTTCTGTTAAGGGATCTGAGTTTGTACCCAGCAGCTGTACAGCAGAATGATTAAGCCACTAGTCTATGAATTAGCAAACCTGGGCTTAATTCCCAGCTCTGCTGCAGACTCCCTGGATGGCCATGAGCAAATCGCACTCTGCTCCTTATCTGTAAAACAGAGACAATGCTTCCTTTTTCTGCCTTGTCTAGCTTGACTGTCTCATACGATGTGACGGCACAACGCCTCACACAATGGGAGACAGTCTCGGCAGGGACCCAGCATATAAAAAGAATAAGTTATAATACTGTAAATTACCTCCAGGCTCTCCACATCTTCCATGAAAGCAGAGAAAGGGCAAGCTCATGACACTCCTAACGATACATGGAACAGGAGCTGGGCCTGGGCTGCACACAGACAGGGACATACCGTCGTGTGAACACTAATGCCACGAGATCACTTTTGAGCACAGAGCTGGGCAGTAATTTTTGGTGGGGGGCCATGTTGAGATTTTGAAAAGTGGTCAAGGGCTGCACTTTTCTGTGGAGGAAATGTGGGGTCTAGGATGGAGCTTGGGTGCAGAAGGGCTCACAGGGGAAAGAGACTGGGGTGCAGGAGACAGTGTGAGGTCTGAGAGGGAGTTTAGGTGAAGGAGGGGGTTGTGACTTGGGTCAGGAGGTTGAGGAGTAGGGTCAGGGAGGAAGTATGGGTGCAGGAGAGGATTCTAGCCTGGGGGAGGGTGTAGGAGGGGTTACAAGGTCTGGGAGGGAGTTGTGACCTGGGGCAAGGGAGATGCAGAGGGTTTGGATGGCGATCTCTGGGAGTTGGGGTTCAGGAGAGGCAGGGGTGCCAGAGGCAGGTTCGGGTTGGGAAGTGTCTCCTGGCCAGCAGCCCTGCAGCACTCCCCCAAGGCTGCCTGTTGCAGCCCCAGATCACTTTAAACTGCAGTCTGCTTCCTCCACGTGGCTCTCAGCTCCAGGACGGGGAAAGAGGCTTGTTCTGCCCCCAATCTCCAGGCCAATCTCTCAGCCCCTATTGGCTGGTTGTTTCCAGCCAATAAGAGCTGAGGACTGGGCTGGAGGTGAGGAGATCACATAAAACCTCCCACTCCCTGCAGAGCAGAGAGCTGCATGGACTGCGCTTTAAACCATGGCATCTATGCACCTAAGGGTGCTCCGCCGACCAGATCCGGTGGCTTGGAGGGCCGGATCCGGCCTCATGGCTGTATTTTGCCTAATCCTGTTCTAGCAGTTAATCTGAACCACAAACATAGACAAGCCATTAAAATTCAACTCTGTAGCACGGGAGATCCATTAACTCTGGCTTACTGGGCACCACACCTCTCCTGCACAAGCTTTCCCTTCTTCTGACAGTCAGATAGAACACTCTGTCTGCTGGCATGAAAAAGGAATGGCTCGCCTCTTTCCCTGACACTATTTCATTACTCCCCCGACAAGTCAAATGTGAGCCATAAAGGGAACATGCTGAGATGCGAGGCCTTGTCAAGCTGAATGAAATGAATTATGCCAGAGAAAGGTACAACTAGCTGTATCATTATCAGCCATTGGTAATAAAAAATGCAGCTCTCTCACCTTTAGGGGATTCAAGTCCCTGACATTTTAATTAACAAGGTTCATTTCTTCCTGCGCCGGATCTGGCTTCCACACGCTCCCTCCTTACTCTCAACCATGAGTGGCAGCTGTCCTTTTCCCTGTACGACCACCCGGCTACGTAGAGACAGGCCCTGAAACGCCACGTTTGGACTGGCCTCAGAACAAAGCCAGCAGGAGAATCGCTTCCTGCCGCTGACAAAACTCCCTCCATGAATGCCAAGGAAAAACCAGATGAAAGGAAACTAGCTGCTGCCAGCCCATCCATGCTGTCAACAGAGAAAGATCGCCGCAACCTCTGGCTGAGGGATGGACAGACATAGGGGTAACTGGGGAGACGTGTTGCCTTTGAGGGAGGCTGTGGGTCAGCATAGCTTTGCAAGAACACTGGACACTGTTTACACCCCACTCATCTGAAGAAGTGGGTTGTGCCCACGAAGCGCAGGCTACCATCTACATTTTTTGTTAGCCTCTAAGGTGCTGCAGGACTATTTGTTGTTTTTTAAGTTTATTTCAATACACGGGAGGCAGGAGAGAGGCCAGGAGAGAAGACGGGCACAAGTCCAATTTAAGCAGCACACAGGACTTGCGCTGGCTCCTTGCGAAGGGGTGGATATTGAATTATACTCAGTGGCTGTGTCTAGACTGGCCGGTTTTTCCAGAAAATCAGCCGCTTTTCCGGAAAAACTGTCTACAGTGGCCGCTTGAATTTCCGCAAAAGCACTGACTTCCTATTGTAAGAAATCAGTGCTTCTTGTGGAAATACTATGCTGCTCCCGTTCGGACAAAAGTCCTTTTGCGCAAAAGGGCCAGTGTAGACAGCTCAGATTTGTTTTCCGCAAAAAAACCCTGATCGCGAAAATGGCAATTGGGTTTTTTTTGCGGAAAGCGCGTCTAGATTGGCCACGGACGCTTTTCTGCAAAAACTGCTGTTGCAGAAAAGCGTCCGTGCCAATCTAGATGCTCTGTTCCGAAAATGCTTTTAACGGAAAACTTTTCCGTTAAAAGCATTTGCGGAAAATCATGCCTGTCTAGACGTAGCCAGTGATTTTCACAGAGTTTAAAGCTAGAAGGGACCCACAGATCATCTTGTTTGACTTTCTGTAGAACCCAGACCACAATATTTCCCTCCGACAGCCCTGTACTGGGCCCAAAGACTGTAGTTAGACGAAAGTATTGCAGTCCTCAGGAGACTAACCTGTGGGCCACAGGCACAGAGCAGGAAAAACCCTGCAGTGATAGGGGATGGATGGATGTCCAGATGACCCCAGACTTACAGATGCAGAGGAAGGCAAAGAAAAAAAAATATCGTGACTTCCTGACCCCAAATCTGGCGATCAGGAGGACTCCCAGCAAGTGAGCAAGACACAAGGGCCAGGAAAAGAGACTCTGGATCACTCAGTGCGCTAGTCTATCTCATCTGGTTTCCAAGGTTCCTGCAGAGATACACGCCTGCACGGCCATGTGCAAAAACTCTTCCCCCACCCACCTCCTCCGGAGAGCTCCGCAGCAGCACTCGTGTGGCAGGCGGCTGCTCCAGCGGGTGGGGCCGGCTGAGACAGCGTGGTGAGGGAGCCACTGGGGTGGGGGACTGGGACCTGCCATGGCCACATAGTGGGGGTGGAGGCCTGATCTGGTGGCCGAGGCTGCTACATGGCAGGGGGGCCAGAGCCTGTTCTGGTTGCTGGGGCTGTGAATGGGACCTGCTGCGGGGGAAGAGAGTGGGAGAGGAGGACAAGGTCTGCTCCAGTGGCCAGGAACGGGACCTACCACATGGCCAGGCAGGCAGGGTCTGCGCCAGCACCTGGGAAAGTGACATGCTGCATGGCAGGGATGGGAGCGGGTGTCTGCTCCAACAGCCAGGACTGTGTGCGTGTTAATAAACTGGGTGCCGCGGTGGCACTCATCTAAACCAGCGCACATGACCTCCATGTTGGTGCACAAGCCAAAACTCACTCCACTCATCGCTGGACAATCTTAGAGGGAACACTGCAGGTTCCCCATCTCCAGCGGCAGCCAATCACTGAGGTTGTGAAGGAAGGCGGGAAAAAAGCAACAACCACCAGAATGCTTCCAGCCAATCGTGCATCAGGGAAAAAATTCCTTCAGTATGGTCTGGAGCCCTGAAGCAAGGGGTTTGAGTGTAGCTATTTAGGTACTGCTGCCAGCGTCCTGTTCTCCCCAGGATGGAAGGAGATGAGCAGGACTTATGGGCTGTGTCTACACTGGCATGAATTTCCGGAACTGCTTAAAACGGAATACTATTCCGTTTTAAGTTTTTCCGGAAAAGGAGCGTCTACATTAGCAGGCTGCTTTTCCGGAAAAGCCCTTTTTCCGGAAAAGCATCTGTGGCCAATGTAGACGCGCTTTTCCGGAAAAGAGCCCCGATCGTCATTTTCGCGATCGGGGCTTTTTTCCGGAAAAGACTACTGGGCTGTCTACACTTGCCCTTTTCTGGAACAGTGTTCCAGAATAAGGACTTATGCCCGAGCGGGAGCAGCGTAGCTTTTCCGGAATAGTGGCTGATTTTGTACAGTAGAGCGTCGTTGCTTTTCCGGAAATTCAAGGGCCAGTGTAGACAGCTCACAGCTTATTCCGGAAAAGCGGCTGATTTTCCGGAATAAGTGGCCCAGTGTAGACACAGCCATGGATTCCCAGACTCCAAAGCCAAAAGAAAACACCATGACCATCCAGCCTGACTCCACCCACCCAGGCCACAGAATTTCTCCCTGAAATGGGAATAAAGCAAAGCCTCTCAAGATGTAGCTCATCTCATTTTCAGAGTCCAAGAGCTGCCAAGTTCACCGCCTCCCTGGCCAGCTGTTCCAAATGTTTAATTGCCCACACTGCTAGGTAATGGCTCTATTCCAAGATGGAAATCAGTCTAACTTCATCTTCCAGCTTTTGGGTCTCGTTATGCCTTTGACAGCCAGGTTGCCAAAGCCCCTGCTCTCGGATCTCTTTCCCACGGGTCCAATCCTGCACACAGCCATCGCCTCTCTTGCCCTTCTTTGATGAGTGGAATAAGCGGAGCTCCTTGGACCTCGTTGTGTAAAGCTCGTTCTCCAGCCCCGGATCATATCTGCAATTACATGGCCAGCACTGACCTAGAGGTTTAGTTCCTAGATAATACCATGCAACAAACCTCGGTGACAACTCTGCCCACATATCTACACCAGCAACACCATCACAGGACTGAACCAGATCAGCCATACTGTCACTGGTACATTCTCCTGCACATCTACTAACGTAATATATGCCATCATGTGCCAACAATGCCCCACTGCTATATACATCGGCCAAACAGGACAGTCCCTACGTAAAAGAATCAATGGACACAAATCAGATATTAGGAATGGCAGCATACAAAAACCTGTAGGGGAACACTTCAGTCTTCCTGGACACACAATTGCAGATCTAAAGATAGCCATCCTGCAGCAAAAAAACTTCAGGACCAGACTTCAAAGAGAAACTGTGGAGCTACAGTTCATCTTCAAGTTTGACACAATTAACTCTGGATTAAACAAAGACTGTGAATGGCTCACTAACTACAAAAGCAGCTTCTGCTCTCTTGGAATTCACACCTCCAGATCAGCTGCTAGAAGTGGGCCTCATCCTCCTTGATTGGATCCACCTCGTCATCTCCAGCCTGATTCTGGCCTGCATATTTATACCTGCCTCTGGAAATTTCCACTACATGCATCTGACGAAGTGGGTCTTTGCCCACGAAAGCTTATGCTCCAACACTTCAGTTAGTCTATAAGGTGCCACAGGACTCCTCGCCGCTTTTGTAGATAATACCTATTTGCTTTCCCCCGCAATGAGCCCAAGGAACACCACATAACAGAGCATGGCCATATGCACCAGGGTTGGTACTAAGGCGTGAATATAGAACCTCCAGTGGGAGGAGAACTCCTGAAGAGGTAAGATGGTAACAGGCTGCCATAATCACTAGGGCCGTGTCCAGACTCAGGGTTTTTTTCGGGAAAAGTAGCCTTTTCCCGAAAAAACTTCCCCTGCGTCCAGACTCAAGCTGCGTTCTTTCGAAATTATTTAGAAAGAACGCGGCTTTTCTTTCGATGGCGGTAAACCTCAATTTACGAGGAAGAACGCCTTCTTTCGAAAGTTCCTCTTTCGAAAGAAGGCGTTCTTCAATGTAAAGAGGCCGTCTTCGAAAGAGAGCATCGAGACTCGCTGGGTGCTCTCTTTCGAAAAAGCGGATTTCTCTTTCGAAAGAAGCCTGCAGTCTAGACATAGCCTAGGGTTGGCCACTCCTGAGAAGCATCATCGCAGACACTCAGCCAAGCTATTGCCGCTGGTTCTGTGACCTGCATGGGATGGCTTCTGTAGGTGGGATGATTTTAAAAAAGAGAGTTATGAACCACTGAAACTTGCCTAGGGACACGGCGAATTCTCCATCACTGGACGTCTCCGAATCAGGCCTGGGGATCTGTCTAAAAGAGATGCTAAGGTTCAAGCAGAAGTTGTGGGTGTGATGCTGGTATTGCTGTGTGAGGTTTGGTTCCTTCTGGCCTTCAAAGCTATTAATCTAGAGTCAGCCTACTTTCCCGAAGGGCTGTGAGGTTCTTCTATCCATAGCACGTGTTAGTACAGGTTCATAGACTCCTAGGGCTGGAAGAGACCTCAGGAGGTCATCAAGTCCAGCCCCCTGCCCAAGGCAGGACCAATCCCAAACTAAATCAACCCAGCCAGGGCTTTGTCAAGCCGAGAGGTTGAACCTCTCTCATCGGGGACTCTCTGGTCCGGCAACGTCCGTGGTCCAGCAGCACCACAGATGTTGCTGGAACAGAGAACCCCCGCCACAGAGGTTGAGAGTGGCTGGGAATAGAGCCAGTCTGGCGGGCTGCAGCTCACAGGGGCAGTGACCTGGGGGCAGAGAGCCCTGAGAGAGGCTAGTGCCCTGTGGGGGATGGGAGCAGGGAGCCCCAGGAGTGGCTGCATCCAGTGTGGAACCAGGTATCCCCCCCCCCCCAGGAATAGCCGCTGTCTTGTGCAGGGAAGCCAGGGGCAGCAAACCCTGCTTTGTGCAGGACCAGGCAACCAGAAGCAGGAAGCCCCAGGAGCAGCTTCCACCCCCCGCAGGGGGCAGAGCCCCATAAGTGGGCTGGGGGAAGCAGGACCGAGCAGATGGGCTGAAGGAGGTAAGACCTCGGGGTTCTCCTGGGGCAGCAGCTAGGAGGGGAGCCCCAAGAGAGCCTGGAGGCCTGACCTCCCCTAATTCAGCAAATTACCTTGTTCAGGACCACTCACATCCCAAGGGTGCCAGACCAGGGAGGTCCAATCTGTAGCATGAGCGTCCCTTCAGTTAGGAAAATGTGTTTTGGGATTTGCTACCCCCTTGGAGAGAAAAAATATGTCAACGGTTTTCAAAACCTGGTGTCCAAAGTCCTGGACGCACCTAAATCCCACTGAAGACAGTCGGAGCTGCAAGTGAAAGACAGGCCTTTGATTTAGGGACAGCAGCATGGATTTAAGAGCCTCACTTTAGGTACCCAGCTATGAAAAGGCTAGCCCATGCATTTTAAATGACACAGGGGAAGGGTTGATTACTCCCACAAGCTTTGTTTGCAAGAAGCCAAATTGCCTTGACTACATTCCTCTTCCCAACGACAGAGTCTGTGGTAACGGTAATACACACCTGTCCAGCTCTTTCTTAACGGTGCATTTACTTTGTCTCGACTTGGTCCATTTTGAAATTCCAAAGCTGCCTGTTAGAATGGCACCAAATTGAGTGTCTGGAAGCCAGGGGGCACTTTGAAAGAGGAGACAGCTGTATTTACAGTAGCAGCCAAAGAATCATCGCCATCAAATTCATTTTAAACACGTTTTTTTAGATGAAAAGGTTTTAGTCCTCTACCCAATTTAGTGTAAATGTCACTGCCCAGGTATTTGTTTTAGTTCTTCAAAACCCACTGATGTCTTCAATGCCATAGTCTCCTTCTTCTAAAACATGCACAGAGCACCTATTTACTGTAGGGTCACTTTACAGTATTGTTTGGAGCCCTGGGCTTTGTACGTTTACTTGTTCTTGGAAATTGGGCTCACAAACAGCGAGTTATGCAGGTCGATTTGTTATCTTCGTGTTTGCTCTCCAGGTGTCGAGCTGCGGGGATTGTTAGATGTTAGAAAAATAAAGAGCTGTGGAGTGATTTTCTCCGGTGATTGAGACCCTCGATAAGGACTTACGTAGGCTTCCCAGACAGACCGAAAGAGGGGGAACAGTGAATCAAATGGCCGCATTTTGGAGCTCTCGGCCTTGACAATGTCTCTCTAACTTACACAAGACATGAAAGAATGCAAACCCAGTGAAATGAGGGACCGCAGCATGCGGATGCCTGGTTGTTATGTTAGTCACATGGCTCTTCATTGAGATGGAAAAATAGAACTGTGTGGAGTGAAGGGTTCTTATTGTAACCATACATTCTTATTTGTGGAATAAGGAAGGAAGGGTGAAGGCTGATGGCTTGGGATTTTAAAAAATGTGGATTCTGCTTCTACCTCTACCATTGACTTCCTGACTTTGGATCACTGACTTCACCTCTCTGGACATCCAGAGCACTTTTGAAGAAAGGCATTCTTCCTCGTAAAATGAGGTTTTCCGTGGTTGAAAAAACCTGTCACATCCTTTCGATTTACTTTTGAAAGAACGTGGCAGCAGTTTACATGCAAGGGAAGTTTTTTTGAAAAAAGGCCACTTTTTTCGAAAAAACCCTGGGCTGCGTCTAGACTGGCATGATTTTCTGCAAAAGCAGAAAAAGCTTTTGCAGAAAAACTTGCCAGCTGTCTACACTGGCCGCTTGAATTTCCACAAGAACACTGACTTCCTACTGTCTGAAATCAGTGCTTCTTGAGGAAATACTATGCTGCTCCCGTTCGGGCAAAAGCCCTCTTGCGCAAATGCTTTTGCCTAAGAGGGCCAGTGTAGACAACATGGTTTTGTTTTGCACAAAAAGCCCCGATCGCGAAAATGGCGATCGGGGCTTTCTTGCGCAAAACCGCGTCTAGATTGGCACGGACGCTTTTCCGCAAAAAGTGCTTTTGCGGAAAAGCGTCTTTGCCAATCTAGATGCTCTTTTCCGCAAATGCTTTTAACGGAAAACTTTTCCATTAAAAGCATTTGCGGAAAATCATGCCAGTCTAGACGTAGCCCTGTAGTCTAGAGACACCCTGAGACTGAAAATTGGAAGGAAGACATTGAGTCTGGACATCTCTGTTATTAGAAATGTATTGAAAGTTAGGAAAAGTGTTGCTCCATAAGGGGTCAATCTAAGTAGAAGCATGTGAGGATACCAAATTGGGAACAGCACATTACATTGGTATCCACATCCATATCCACATGTGCAAAAGTGATCCACGGATATCCACAAATGTGAAGGGTTCTAGATACAAAAATGAGCTGTGACTATCCGCATCCCCATCCGTGGATGCGGATACCCGTGGATATAAAATGAATATCCTCAGATCTTCAGGACTCTAATTAAGACTGAGGTGTTTTATAGAAGTTATCTATTATAACCCCCTCTTTCCCACCTGGGTTACTCGGGATCCAGCTGTGCTCACCTGTGTGCCTGGTGTTTTTAACATAAAAGGAGATCCTGAGTACCCCAGTGGTGATGTTTAGTTGGGGATTCCCTATCCACCCCCTTGCTGCAGTCCCTTGCTCATAACAAATATACAATGGCAGTGCCTCCACCTGGCTGGCCCTGTGCACACTTAATGGTGTGCCTTAGGAGCCTGCAGGAATAAACTTATTCTGGTGATAATCTAGATCTAACTCCAAGAAAAACAGTTATAAATAATATACATTAACTGATTACATTGGAATTAAAACACCTTTACTTAACAACTTAGAGAAACAGAATTTACCAGATTAAAAGTGAATAAAGTCAATTGGCAAAGTAGACCGAAATAAAGGAAACTTTATCTAACTGGCATTTACACTGCCACTATTTATCCCACCCCAGAGTATGCACTGGTCTGGATTCATTTGCTTGCGTGGGTGCACTTGCAGGTCTGCAGACGGCACTGGGCAGGTTTTGTGTGTGTTAGTCCAAGCTGAGCAGTCAGCAGCAAAATCCATCTGCCACTGGAGCAGGCCCCACCAAATGCCAGCAGCTCTGGTTCACTGGGCTGCTCATTCTGCCTGTCTTTGGACCCAGAGTCAGCCTATTTTCTGTGCTCTGTCCCAGGCAGCACCTTTCCAAATAGCCACAAGTACTTACCATACCTTCTATGCAGGGTTATGTAGGCCCTTCTCAGCCACAAGCACAGCCGAGTTTCTCCCCTCCAGGGACAAACACACTAACTCCCCCTGAAGCATCTTGCTAGCTTCAAGCCCCAGCAGGCTCTCAGCAGCGGCTCTTGGATTGGAAAAAGGCTCCACACCAGCAATCTGGTTGCTCTCTCCAAAATGCAGCCCAACAACTCTCTCTCCCCATGCCTGAAAGAGCCATTGTTCCCTCCTTTTTTTCCCTCAAGGGCTTATGGGAGTTGTAGTCTTTAGGGCTAGACTGCACCACAAAGGATCCCCCCAGTAAAAGTCAGGGGCTCCTTAGTAAAAGGGAGCCTATACTATAAAAAAGGATTAACCATAGAATGTATTTTGGAGCAGTCCTCTGAAGCCATCTTGAGAGATGTTATTGCCTGGCACCTTTTCTCCCCAGTTGGTGAGCCATTTGCCTCTGCAAACCTGTTGTTAATTACTCCATATCGTTCCAGAGTTTAGATAAACATCTGGGATGTGAAACCTATTGCATGTGTTTGTGTGCTTTTGCTTTAGTTCCTGCATGAGCTTGTCTAGATGGGAACGGGGATTTTAGATACAGCACTCTTGCATGCAGTTCATCTCTGATCAGATGGGATTGCTTTGTTCCCATTGATTTATTCCTGACGTCGCCTGGAGTGAAATAGTTAAATTGCCACTGTTGAGGATTCTGAAAACCCTGGGTAACACGTTAGACATTCATCATTCTTTTCTCTGCCTTTAGGCTTCCAGTGTGACGGTTTCCTTTTGAAAGGGCAGGACTCAGTAATCAAAATTCAGAATTCTCCGGTCTCTGCTTTGTGAAGCTACAGCATAGATGATCATTTTCTTGTTAGATCTGCCTTATTCCCACACAACCTCTTTACAGCCTGCTTTTCGGTATGCAAAAGTAATGTACTGGATTCACAGTTTTCCGCTAGTTACAATACAGTAATTTCCATCCATCTGACAAGCTACTTATGAGCTCAGATCATCTCTGTTATTAGGTCTGGGAGCATGCTGCCCATGAATGAGGACAATGTTTTATTCCCCATTCTCTGCTTTTAGACTGGTCTCTAAGGGCAGCGTTATTTCAAAACAATTTCAAAATAACGGCCTTCCTATTTTGACTTCTGTAACCCTCATTACACAGGGAGTAAGGGAAGTGGAAGGAGGAGTGCTCTTCCTTTGACTTCCTGCAGTGTAGACAGTGCCTAAGGCTGAGTTAACATATTTTGACTTCAGCGATACAATTAACATAGCTAAAATTGCATATCTTAATTCGACTTTATCCCACAGTGTAGACGTGCCCCTCATGATAAATGGACACAGGTCTGACAACAGAAATGGTAACACACAAACCTGTAGGGGAATGTTTTAAATTGCCTGGGCACTCAGTCATGGATTTTTAAATAGTCATTCTTCTGCAAAGGAATTTCACAAATCAATTACAGCGAGAGTGCAGAATTGACCTTCGTATGCAAATATGACACTGTTTCCCTAGGTTTGAATAAAGATTTTAACTAGATGTAGAATTATAAAGCTAGCCTTTCTGGCATTTAACACCACATTTACATCAAATGTAACACCATCATTTACTTCTGGCCCACTCAATTAGCCTCAATAGCACCGGCACTACAATTGACAGGCACTTTTTTTCTTCCTTCTTTTTCTGTTATAAATTCTGTGTTCCTGTTATTTCAACTTCAGTTCCCAGCTCATCTGAGGAAGTGGGTTTTGCCCACAAAAGCTCATGATATCATCTATATATTTTTTATAGTCTCTTATGTGCCACAGGGCTACTCGTTGTCTTTAAACCTAGACATACATTGGTGGTGTAAGTGCCTGGAGCCAAATGTATGAGGAATTCAACCTAGTGTACTGCATTTATCACACATACACCTCTACTAAGAGAATCAGTAGCCATCACATGACTTTTCCATGCTTTCCCCCATCACAAAGAAGGAAAACACATTAGTTCTTCAATTAGGAATTGATCCAGCATGAACTGACATTAAAGGGAGTCTTTCCATTCATTCGTATGGGGTTTGTATCAGAGATTTAATTTTTTTGCCTCTTCCTCTCATCTATAATGAATCTTGTGTACTTCCTGGGTGTGTCTAGACTACACCTCTCTGTCAGCAGAGAGATGTAGATTAGGCATGTCGAAATGGTTAATGAAGTGGTGATTTAAATATCTCGTGCTTCATTAGCATAAACATGGTTGCCACTTTTTTTTCGAAACGGAGCTTTTTTGAAAAAAAACCAGCAGTCTAGATGCGGATCTTTCGAAAATACAACCCTTTCTTGAAAGATCCCTTATCCCTCATAAAATGAGGTTTACAGGGTCTTTCATAAAGGGTTGTATTTTTGAAAGATCCACGTCTAGACTGCCGTGTTTTTTCAAAAAAGCTCCTTTTTGAAAAAAGCGGCGGCCATGTTTATATTAATGAAGCATGAAATATTTAAATCCCCACTTCCTTAGCAATTTCGACGTGCCTAATCTACATCCCTCTGTCGACAGAAAGAGGTGTAGTCTAGACACACTCCGGCTACGTCTACACTGGCCCCTTTTTCGAAAGGGGCATGCTAATTTTAAACTTCGGAATAGGGAAATCCACGGGGGATTTAAATATCCCCCGCGGGATTTAAATAAACATGTCCGCCGCTTTTTTCCGAGCTTGGGGAAAAGCCGGAAAAAAAATGTCTAGACTGGCCCGATCCTCTGGAATAAAGCCCTTTTCCGGAGGATCTCTTATTCCTACTTCAAAGTAGGATATTTAAATCCCCCGCGGATTTCCCTATTCCGAAGTTTAAAATTAGCATGACCCTTTCGAAAAAGGGGCCAGTGTAGACGTAGCCTCCTAGTGTGAAAGACATGAGAAGGGAGAACTGGAGATATTTAAGAGCAGACTGGATAGATACCTGTCAGGAATGACTTAGTTGGAGCTCGGTCATGCCATGAGGGCAGGGGACTGGACTTGATGACCTCTTGAGGGCCCTTCCAGTTCTAGTGCTCTATGATTCTATGATTATGAGTATTGGGTTCCAGTCCATGACCATGGCCCAATAAATCATAATGCCAAGACATTTAAAACCTGGCAGGACAAAGCAATGGGCATGAATAGGATGATCTAATCTCTGATCAGCTACCATTTAAAGGGTAAAGAAGGAAAAACAATGTACCAAACAATAGGGAAGAGACCTGCCTATCAAGAGGGAAAACTCAAGTGCAATATTTTGTTTTAGTGAAACATTTGGCATGTCCTATAGAGATCAATGCCAGAATTTCAGAAAGAATAACAGTAGTGGACTATAATTAGCGTTGATAAATCCTTACAATAACAAGTATATTATGTGTTGAATTATGCATGAGAGAGAATGTTATTTCTGGCTTCCTCTAGCCTCCTCCCCCCCCCCCCAGTAATTTTTTTGTTTTTGGCCAGACACAATATTTTAGCTACTAAGCCCACACACACAAGTAGCAAAGAGTAGGAGATTTCAGCAAGTATCTGGTTCATGAGAAGGACAACTTTCTACATACTTCATCAATCATCCATCCCACTGACTAGATGGTAGTATATGGGCAACTTAATTAAGAGTGAGGAGAGATTTCTTCTAGGACAAGAAGCTGCGCCCTCAGCTTTATAAACATGTTTTCTTCTCATCAAGAGGGAGGATTTCACTCATTCCCTGAAGTTTGCCTCAACTCAAGTGGCCAAGGAAACACCTGGCAAAAGTTCTGTGTCTTACTTCTCGTACATTGACCAGTCATTGTAATTTATGCCTGTTTATCTAGAGAGAGGTGTATTATTTAGTTAAGATCCAACTAGCAGAAAGAGTGTACAGTTTATGCATTATAATTTAATCTGGATTAACATCCCAGGAAAATAAACTCCTTGGGTACGTCTAGACTACATCCCTCTGGCGACAGAGGGATGTAAATTAGACATACCGAAATTGCTAATGAAGCAGGGATTTAAATATCCCGTGCTTCATTAGAATAAAAATGGCTGCCGCGTTTTGCCAATGCAGCATTCTGACAGCAAAAAGCGACAGTCTAGACAGGGATCAGTTGACAAGGAAAGCCTTTTCCTACTGATCCTGTAAACCTCGTTGCATGAGGCATAAGGGATCAGTCGGAAAAGGCTTTCCTTGTCGACCGATCCCCGTCTAGACTGCCGCTTTTTGCTAGCAAAGTGCCGCATCGGCAAAAAGCGGTGGCCATTTTTATTCTAATGAAGCACGGGATATTTAAATCCCTGCTTCATTAGCAATTTTGGTATGTCTAATTTATATCCCTCTGGTGACAGAGGGATGTAGTCTAGACATACCCCTTCTGTTTATTCACAGAACAAGTGGCAGTGACAGTGGCCTACGCATTGCTATCTTGCCTCCCACCAGTGTCTCCAGTCCCTATCTGGACATCATGTCTATGAAGAAGGGTTCCATCTCTGCCTTCCTGCAAAGACTGCCCCAAAAGACACCAGTTACTGCCTATGTGGGGAGGTGGGCTTTGATATATGGATGTGTATCCATTAGAGACTCAGCCCCTACCCTGTAAACACATAAGATACCAGGAGCAGTCCCACTGAAGAAAATCAATATAGTTAGTTGCAGTGGTGAGGTGAAATATGCACACAAGTGTTTGCAGGATTGGGGCCAAGGACAACCATCCAGAGATAGAAACTTCCCTCCACTACTGGCCAGAGCTAGACCAGGTCTACATTAGGGGAGAAAGTTGAAATAAGATATGCACTTCCAGCTATGTGAATAATGTAGCTGAAGTCGATTTGTGTAGCTTAACTTGAATTTCTGAAACTCTCCCATCAACTTCTTTTACTCCTCATGACCCAGTGGTGCACCAGAGTGGATGGGGATGTGATCAGCTGGCGATTTAGTGGGTCTTTACTAGACCTGCTAAATCAAACCTTGGGAGATTGATCTCCACAGCATCGATCTCCCACTAAGTGGAGACAAGGCCTTTTATTCAAACCACCAACCCAGAGCAAAGACACTTGATTTCAGAGGTTTTCTATATACAGATTCCATTATATGTGACTCACATTTGTTTAAGAGGAAATTAATCACAGAGGCTGCTCTAAACCAAAGCATCTTGTGGCCAAGAGCATGAGCAATTCCCTGCTTGTGTGCTAAAGCATGACTTTCACTTCTCATCCCACCCTCCTGAATGACACATGATACCTGGCACGTCTATGAGCATGGCCTTGAATCCAAACTGCTTTAAAAACGTCACTAACAGACTGTGTGAAAATCTACCTAATTTTGTATGTAACATTGTAACCAGAATATGGAGAGGGCCCTGAGGCTAAGTCCTCAAAGCATGAAAAATTGTCATGGGATATTTAATAACCAGACTGTACATACTCATGTAATGCAAAGGCCCTGGGGAGTCATCCAAGGGATATATATAACCCAAGATCCCTGGCTCTAAAGCCATTTACCTCTAGAGCCTGAGCTAAAAGACCCAGTTCTGTTAGCCCAAAAGTTGGTTGTTCCAAACTCAAAACTCCATATGGGCCAGTCACCAGAAGGTGAGAATGCACCACATCACACTAATGCAGGGGTTACGCTCAGGACTTCTCTTTTATATCTCACTTAAACATCAGAACCTCTAGCAGCACGGTGCCCCATACATAATACTGTGACTTGATTGCCCCACCCTGGCTAAGGGAGGAGCACCCTCACAGCTGAGCGAAACTCAGAATTTCCCCCTCCCACCAAGAAAATCCCGACCTCAGAAACATTTTCCTTCCAAAACAGGACGAAAAGTTGAACTTCCAACATTTTCTGCAAAATGGAAATTAACGAGCCTTAATATTTAGCGCAGCTCCAGCAACTAGCCTTTCGTGCGAGCTGTGAATCACGACAGCAGTTGGATCAGCTGACTTTGCACTCTTCACCCTCAATGCTGGGTGTCGCCAACATGAGCAATCGGGACAGAGGACACGTTCAATTGCTACTGAATATAATTAAGTCTAATTGCAACGTTAATTGTAGAGGAGGATGAGGGGAAAGATAAACAAACAGCAGGAGATGAAGAAAGACTACCAGAGTCAAGAGCTCCCTGCATTTGTAAAGATATTGTAAGAATTGATTTTCCCCTCGTACTAGCTGTGTCCTTTGCATGCCCGCACACGTATTAATTGTCATCTTTCTTCCCTTTAGGTGTTGATGTTGCATGCCAGCTCCAAACCACCCCACAGAGAGGGGATAACCCTGCCAGAAGTAGGACTAACAGGAAGGAAACAGTCATCTATCCAAGCTGACAGCATTCACCTGAACAGTCAGACCACCTGAGGTCAGGAAAGAAGAGATGTCTCAGCACTAGGAAGAAACTCTTGTTTCAGGAAAACCCGTGATCATGTAGGGACCAGATTTCCAGCTGGAGCACCCTGGCAGCACTCCACTGACTTTGCTTGAGCTACACTGATGTACAGCAGTTGAAGGTGCAGATTCTCTGTACCTCCTTGGATCAGGATCCATGTGGAAATCTCAGAACAAGTTCCCTCAGGAGATTGCAGGGCTTTTGCTTCCAGACAGACTTCATAGGTTCTAAGACCAAAAAGGATCATTACGATCATCCGGTCTGACCTCCTGTGTAACACAGGCCTGAAACCTGCCTTCAAATCGTTCCTAGAGCAGATCGTTTAGAAAGACATCCAATCTGAATTAGAAATCGCCAGTAAAGGAGGTTCCACCATGACCCTTGACAAATGGTTCCAATAGGTAATTACTCTTCATCAGGGCTTGACAAACGGCGGCGAAAGCCGCTCGCCAGCCCCGCACTGCGCATGCGCAAGAGCCGCATTGCGCATGCACGCGCCGCAGGCAAACAGGGTGCGTGGCTGAAATCTACTCGCCACGGGCGAGTAGATTCTATAGTTTGTTGAGCCCTGTTCTTCATCATCATCATCAACAACCATAGGCTCAACGCCCGTTGGTGTCCAATGCCTCCCTCACTATTTCCTTCCATCTTTCCCTGCCCAGTGCGGAGTGGCTTAGTTTCTGTAGACTAGCTCCGCACCCATCTACTATATCATTTACCCATTCTCTGTGGGGTCTGCCTCTCCTGTTCGGATCATTCATTGTGCTGAATACCAGGGTCTTAACTTTCCGTTCATCGTTCATTCTGCAGATATGCACGAATAGCTGTAACTTTCGTTGTATAACCTTCTGCAGTAGGTTCTCTTTTGGCTGTATTTTCCTATAAAACTCCTCGTTGATGACCTTCTGCATCCATCCTCCCTGTTAAAAGTGTTTGTCTTATTTCCAGCCTGAATTTTTCTAGCATCAACTTCCAGCCATTGGATCATGTTATATCTTTCTCTGCTTGTCAGATGAGCCCATTCTTAAATATTTCTTTCCCATATAGAGACTTACAGACTGCAATCCAGTCATCCCTTCACCTTCTCTTTGTTAAGCTAACTAGACTGGGTTCCTTGAGCCTACCACCATAAGTCTTACATTCCGGTGTTTTTTAAAGGGGAGGATCCGAGTTCTACTTTCGCTGTGGCCATGTGGGTCTGACTGGCCATGCTTTGAAAACAGAGCGGGCCCTACTGAGAGGCAAAGAAGGCAATCGTGTAGGGCAGCACAAAATTAGGGGCACCGAATTGCCCCAAATCTCAGGATGCCCTAGGGAGCTGCATCCAGCCTTGCTCCAGGTTGCCAGCTTTCCTGGACTGGACAGACTGGATGTCGCTACTGTAAATGGCATCCAGTCCGGAAGAGTTGGCAACCCCTTTATCCCACAGCTTCAGCCCCTTTTCCTTCCCGGGATGCTGCATAGGACACCAGCACCAGTAGGGACCGCCCTGTCTGCAAAGCAGTGACAGCTACAACATCTTAGGTGGCTGCAGCTTCGGCACAATACCTCAGCAGGTTCTCCCCTAAATAAGTTCTGCTCCCAGCCTGACAAGTTCCAAGGACCTCCCACCTGTGGGAGATGATATTTGGTACTGGACAAAACAGCGCACGAGAACACAATATAACAACAGAAAGAAACAAGCCCTTATCGATATACGGGACTCTTTGAATGAAAGGAATGTTATATTGCATCACAAAAGCTAATGGATTGCCCTTTGCTGGCACACACAAACATCCCCAAGGCAACCGTTCTTTCTCTCTGCAACATGAAATAATACTCCACTTGTCAAGGCAATAGGAACCTAATTCCTGTATAACTGGGGTGATTGTTCTTGATAGGCTATTCCAGACAACTTTGGGGTCCCATCATACAGAACATTGTGACTGATGTGGAGAAAGTAAATAAGTGCTATTTATTCTTTCTCATAACACACAAACTAAGGGCTCACCCGAAGAAATTAATAAGCAGTAGATTTAAAACAAACAAAAGGAAGTATTTCTTCACACAACACATAGTCAATCTGTGGAACTCCTTGCCAGAAGATGTTCTGAAGGCTAAGACTATAACAGGGTTCCAAAAAGAGCTAGTTAAATTCATGGAGGATAGGTCCCTCAATGGCTACTAGCCGGGATAAGTAGGCATGGTGTCTCTCACTTGATCCATCTGTTTTGTTCGTTCTCTCTGGGGCACCGGGCATTGGCCACTGTGGGAAGACAAGATAACGGGCTAGATGAACCTTTGGTCTTACCCAGTATGGTCATTCTTATGTAAGCTACATGTCGACGGGCCCACTCCTATTCCCTGGAAGTCCATAAGAACTTTGTCACAGAATTCAGTGGGAGTGGAAGCAGGCTCTTCAATCCAAATCAGAAACAGAATGCATGGGTATGTCTTTAGAGAGCAGAGTCTCACTTAGGCTATGTCTAGACTGCAGGCTTCTTTCGGAAGAAGCTTTTCCTGAAGAGATCTTCTGAAAAAACTTCTTCTGAAAGAGAGCGTCTACACAGCAAAAGCGCAACCAAAAAGCGATGTGCTTTTTTCGAAAGATAGCATCCACATTGCTTGGACATTTTCTCACATTTTAGTTGTGATTACTGTGGACAGAATGGCCACCAGGTCACCTGTGCTTTTTCCTGGAGGCCTCTTCTTTAAAAAAAAAAAACCACTCTCTTCCATGTCCACACATGCCTTTTTCCAAAAAAGCTTTTCCGGAAAAAGGCTTCTTCCTCGTAGGTTTACCACCATCAGAAAAAACCCTCCATTTTTTGACTTTCTGTCAAAACAATGCAATACCAGTGTGGATGTAAGTATTGTTTTTTCTGGAAAAATGGCTGTTTTTCCGGAAAAACTCTACAGTGTAGACATACCCTCAGTCCCCAGCCCTGAAGACAGATGCATGGGCTCTATAGTAAGCATGTGAGTAGGCCCTTTCACTTCTGCAGCACTATTCATGTACTTTAAGGCCAGTTCTACACTAAAAGGGAAGGTCAAATTAAGATAAGCGACTATAGCTGCATAAATTACGTAGCTAGAGTCCACGTACCTTAATCTGAGTTTCTGTACAGTCTCAACAGTGGGAGGTCGATGGGAGAAAACACTCCCATTGGCTACCCTTACCCCTCACAAGGAGCAGGACTACCAGTGCCTGTAGGGTGCCCTCTGGATTCAATTTAGAGGGTCTTTATTAGACCTGCTAAATTGAACTCCGGAAGATGGATCGCGGCAGATTCGATCTTCCTTGTTGTGAAGACATGACTAATTTAGGTAAGCACGAATATTGGCTGGAATGGAGCTACAGGTCTGTTTTACAACTGCAAAGCACTGTTAGCTTCAGTGGAGTTTCTTCCGATTAGCACAGTGGTAAGCCACAGCAGAATGCAGACGAGTGTGCAGAGTACAACTTCCTCCCCCAGTTCAGGTGTTGGAGGACCATACTAAGTTCAAGTCATGAGAGGTCCCAGACCTACCTCAATGGCATCCTTCTCTCACTGTGCAATATAGCATTAGCACAACTGTGTATTGCGCAGAATCATAGAAACCTAGGACTAGAGAAGACCTCAGGAGGTCATCGAGTCCAACCCCCTGCTAAAATCAGGAGCAACCCTGCTAACCTATCTAAATCATCTCAGCCAGGGCTTTGTCAAGCTAGTGCTTCAAAACCTCTAGGGATGGAGATTCCACCCCCTCCCTGGGGAACCCATTCCAGTGCTCCACCACCCTCCTAGGGAAATAGTTTTTCCTAATATACAACCTAGACCTCCCCACTGCAACTTGAGACCATTGCTCCTTGTTCTGCCACCTGTCACTACTGAGAACAGCCTCTCTCCATCTTCTTTGGAAGCCCCCTTCAGGCTGCTATCAAATCCCTCCTCATGTGAATGGGTGACACCCTAATTTTCAACAGGAGAGAGAAGGAAGCAGGTGTTTCTTTCAGGAGGATCTCAGGCTACATCTAGATGGCAGGCTTCTTTCAGAAGAAGCTTTTCCGTAAGAGATCTTCCAAAAAAACTTCTTCTGGAAGAGCGCATCTACATTGGCAAAGTGCATCGAAAAACCGATCTGCTTTTTCAAAAGATAGCATCCACACCGAATGGATGCTATCTCACATTTCAGCTGTGATTACTATGGGTTGAGTGGCCACGAGGGCATCTGTACTTTTTCCTCTTTCCTCTTCTTTCGAAAGAACTCCCTCTTCCCCATCCACACACGCCTTTTTCTGAAAGAGCTCTTTTGGGCCGTGTCCACACTCAGGGGTTCTTTCGAAAAAAGTACCCTTTTTCGAAAGAACTTCCCCTGCATCCAGACTCAAGCCGTGTTCTTTCGAAATTATTTCGAAAGAACGCGGCTTTTCTTTCGATGGCGGTAAACCTCGTTTCACGAGGAAGAACGCCTTCCTTCGAAAGTTCTTCTTTCGAAGGAAGGCGTTCTTCAATGTAAAGAGGCTGTCTTCGAAAGAGAGCATCCAGACTCGCTGGGTGCTCTCTTTCGAAAAAGCGGATTTCCTCTATCGAAAGATCCGCCTGCAGTCTAGACGCGATCTTTCGAAAGAGGCTCTTTCGAAAGATGCTTTCGAAAGAGCCTCTTTCGAAAGAAGCCTGCAGTCTAGACACACCCATGGAGAAAAGGCTTCTTCCACATAGAAAGAGGTTTACCAATGTCGGGAAAACCCCTCTGTTCGTTCAATTTTTTTCCGAAAGAATGTGATTGCAGTGTGGACGTAAGTGAAGTTTTTTTGGGAAAATGGCCATTTTTCTGAAAAAATGTTGTAGTGTAGACAGAGCCTCGGACTCTGGATTTCACTCCCAGGCCAAAAGGGATCTCACCAAACCCAGATCTGTTATTCCCCAGGGACAAAGCAAAGCCCAACTTCAATTTGACTGGCTGTCAGGGCTGGCTGGGAGTGAACAATGACCAACTTAAGTCACTGTTATTAATGGGGTGATCAGTCTAAATTGTTCAGAGGATCATTTCTGTTGTACCACAATTTGGGTGTCGCTTAAAGTTACAGAGAACTATGCGCAGCTCCTAAAACAGGGGTGGGCAAATACTGACCCGCAGACGGGATCCGGGTGGCCCCTAGTGGGCCACCACTGCTATATTTACCCGAAGATTGCTGTTCGTGGCCAATGGAAGCTTTGGGAAGTGGTATCCCAATCTGTGCTCCTTCCTGCTGCTCCCATTGGCTGGGAACTGCAATCTTCGGCCAACGGGAGCTGCAATTGCTGGTACCTGTGGAGGAGCAGGTAAAAATAATGGTACCAGCCCGCTAGGGGCTAACCCTGGCAAACCACCGCCATTTTATTGCCCACCCCGTCCTAACGGCGAAAACAAGAGCTGTAGACATGGGAATTGAATACAACACATGGCTGCCATTCTCCTTGATAAGGATTTCAGTTAGGAAATCCTTAGATTTCATTCAGAAGGGCTTTTCTTCCTCTTGTTGCATTCTGCTCCTTTTCACTCTTGTTCTGCAACCTGCCAGAATTGGTTCCTTTGTTCCTAGTTTCCAGCCACTCTGTTTCTCGGGTCCAGCACTGGATTGGGACATGGTCAAACTATCAAAGGCAAACTTAAGTTCCCCGTCGGGATCAGAGCTGCTTCCCACGTGCTGAGTGGTAAACCCCTCTGTTCTGGATGCTATATTAATGGGTAGCCCATTCACTAAGAAGATAAGGAGAGGCCATCCACAAAGTTCAAATCTGGATCCAGACTTCACCAGAGTCCACATTGTTTGGCTCTGAGGTTTTCACTGATCTTGAGCTAGAACCTAGTTTAAAGGACATCCTATGAGCTAGGTTAATCCACAAGTCTAAGAAGACTTGCAGCACCATCAATTTTCCACACCTTGCCCCTTTCTATTTTTAATTGCATCACCGATGGGCAGAGCTCAGAAGACATTCTGGGCGTGAGCCCTCGTTGTAACACCAGTGCGCAGCATGTCTAGAAGGTCTCTAGACTATAAGAACTAGAGAACACCAAATGAAATTAATGGGTAGCAGGTTTAAAACTAATAAAAGAAAGTTCTTTTTCACACAGCATATAGTCAACCTGTGGAACTCCTTGCCAGAGGAGGCTGTGAAGGCTAGAACTGTAACAGAGTTTAAAGAGAAGCTAGATAAATTCATGGAGGTTAGGTCCATAAAAGGCTATTAGCCAGGGAGTAAGAATGGTGTTCCTGGCCTCTGTTTGTCAGAGGCTGGAGATGGATGGCACGAGACAAATTGCTTGATCATTGTCTTCAGTCCACCCCCTCCGGGGCATTTGGCGCTGGCCACTGTCGGTAGACAGGCTACTGGGCTAGATGGACCTTTGGTCTGACCCAGTACGGCCGTTCTTATGTTCTTATGTCCTCACACTGAGGTAGCAGTCACACTGCCCGACAGTCACTGACCACAAAAGGTCTGTACAGGACAATGGAGAAACAGAGCCTCCTTCCTACACCCTGTTTCCATGGAGAAAAACACACTGTGCGCTCTCCTGGAGACTTCACTTTTGGTCTTTTGGGAACTCTCCCTGAACCTAAAACAAACGCCAGCTCTTTTCATCAGGAACCAGCCCAAGAGGTGCCACCCACTGTGACCCACCAAATCATGTCAGAAATCTATTCCGCAAACAGCTCCATTTCACTTTAAAATATGTTCAGGGCCCTGGAGTGCACTTTGCTTTGCAGGGCCCTGTCTGTCACTGGAGGGAAAACTGAACAAACCCTCCACGATCATCATGTAAAAGCCAGGAGACACTAGCGACATACAAGTGCCTGGAGAGGGAGACTGGAAGGGAGGAGTCCGTCATTGTCTTATTAGCACATTCTCCGTGGGGGAACCCAGCTGTTGCCATGGCAGCCCCTTCACGCTGGTGAGATGTGCTACCTTCCTGGGAAAGGTACTGCCAGCTCACGACTCTCCCAGCAGAGGCGATTTCAGACTAGGTCTTGTAGGGAGGGCAGATGCAGAGAGGGTCAGTGCAAGGCGGAGGGAGAGGGCTGTGGAGGGGAATGGAAGGAGGCTGTGGTGGGGTGTGGATGTCTATGAATGGGAGGAAAGGAGTGAAAGGAAGGGAAAAATGTTCATGGAGGGAGGATCTGCAGGAGGGGTGGAGCATGCAGGGGAAAGGGTACTGGCTAGCTGAGAGTTGTGGGGAGAAAGAGGGCAGCGGGAACGGGCCTGAGGATGCAGGGGAAAGATGCTAAATGACAGGGTGTCGAAGGAAGCTTTGAGGTGAATCATAGCATCGTCGAATACTAGAACTGGAAGGGACCTTGAGAAGTCAGTCCCCAGCCCTCACTGCAGGACCAAGCACCATCTAGATCACCCCTGACAGGTGTCTGTCTAACCTGCTCTTGAATATCTCCAGTGATGGAGATTCCACAACCTCCCTACGTAATTTATTCCAGTGTTTAACCACCCTGACAGGAAGATTTTCCTCATGTCCAACCTAAACCTCCCTTGCTGCAGTTTAAGCCCATTGCTTCTGGTCCTAATGGTGTAGGATACAGAAAAGGATAGGGAGGGACAGGAGGGAAAGCAACATGAGGTGAATAGTCATGATCAAGGGATGCAAGGGTATGCGGAGAGGCGTTAGAAGGGTAGGGAAGAGATGTGGGTAGTGGTGGACGTGAATAGGCTGTAGGGATTAAAGCGGGCGGCGGTCGCTAGGAGAATGGCATGAGCTGCACATCTATGAGCTCACGCTGTAACTTCCCTCACCGTCAGGCTCCGAGCCGAACGCAGCCCGGACTTTAAAAAGTCATCGGCCAGCAGCTCCCCTTGGTGCAACGACCTGTTTTGCTCTAAGGAGGCTGGCTCAGCGAGTGCCTCCTAAGCTAATCATAGGCTGCCACTGCTGCAGATGGAACAGGGAACATCTTGCTCCGAGTTCACAGCTTCACTCATGAGCAGTCACCCCCTCCCTTGGCGAGGCTTTCACTAGCTACCTCTTTACCCCTCACTGTGAGGGGAAGGGAGCGATATTGGGCAAGAGTCCCCAGGCAGGTGAACAAGCCCCCCTCCCAGTGCACCATGGAAATCCACACTCATTCCGTCAGTCCAACCAGATGAGATTTGACAGCAAATGAGTGAGCGGTGACGAGCCTGGTTAACCAGCTGGCTTGTGGTTTTGGTGCACACAGGCGTACACGAGCGCCCTCTGTTGGAGAACATAGAATCATAGAATACTAGGTCTGGAAGGAACCTCGAGAAGTCAGTCCAGTCCCCTGCCCTCATGGCAGGGCCAAATACTGTCTAGACCATCCCTGATAGACATTTATCTAACCTCCTCTTAAATATCTCCACAGATGGAGATTCCACAACCTCCCTGGGCAATTTATTCCAGTGTTTCACCACCCTGACAGTTAGGAATTTTTTCCTAACGTCCAACCTAACCCTCCCTTGCTGCAGTTTAAGCCCATTGCTTCTTGTTCTATCCCCAGAGGCCAAGATGAACAAGTTTTCTCCTTCCTCCTTATGACACCCTTTTAGATACCTGAAAACGGCTATCATGTGCCCCCTCAATCTTCTCTTTTCAAAATTAAACAGCCCCAATTCTTTCAGCCTTCCTTCATAGGTCATGGTCTCTAGACCTTTAATGATTCTTGTTGCTCTTCTCTGGA